>NW_026931543.1:0-48408 GCF_032062105.1 Saccostrea cuccullata
AATGATGATAAAATGAAATTTGATTCAGTTAGCAGGACTCCTTGATGGAGATTTGTCGGTCTGCTGCCCATTTCTTGGTGGAGATCCACTCCCCGATTTACTCTGTGGTGACCTACTTCTTGACTTGCTTGGTGACCTAGATCTTGATCGTTTGCTGGATCGCCGTGGGCTGACAGAGCTTGACCTCCTTCGTCGCTGTCGGCTGTGAGATCTACTTCGGCTGCGTCTCCTTCTGTCTCGAGATCGAGATCTGGACCTAAATGTTAAAAAAATGTTCTCATTATGCATCTTTTTTGTCATTCCTGACTGCATCGTTGGAAACACATGGGTGATCTCGTCTTTACTTATCACCTGTGGACAAACTCGCTGAAAAATCGTCTTATGTAATTAAATATGCATGGATCATTTGATTGGCCGCACCACAGGATCGCGAAGCCAAAACAACGAATCCCAGTTCACGTTACATATGCATGTTCGGCGTTGCCAAAAACATGAAAAACTCATTCCGTAGTTAACACAGCTGATACATCCACTCACCGGTGCATTTTGCAGTTAGGAAGAGGTACTCATGTATACACATCTGATGGATTTTAATGTCAGTGACCTGTACGAATTGACTTTCATTGTCTTACATCAAACTTTGCACGTTTTAACAAGCGTCAAAATATTTACCATAAATAGCAAAGTAATAAAAGTACTTTTCAAAATTGAAGAGTTCCAACTTTCTGATTGATTACTAAAAACAACAAATTAGCATACTTTACGGCGATATTTCAGCAAATTTGCCCACGGGTAATAAGTAAAGACGAGATCAATCGTGGGTTTCCGATGATGTCCCAACTGATGCCCAAAATATTTCATTTTATTTTTATCGAAACAATCCAGATTATTGAAGTTGCCAAGATGTGTTGTTTTGTCATGTAAATTAAATTCTATGGTAGACTTGCCTCCTACGTCGTGGTGAGGGTGACCTGTATCTTCCTCCTCTTGGCCCACCTCTTCTGTCATATCTGTCAGGGTAGTCTCGAGAGCCTCGTCCAGACCTGTAGCTGTCATCATAGCCAGAACTCTGTAACACACACAAGAGTCATCTTACCATCACCATTAAAACAAAGTTGATATATTTCATTTCGATCACCTTTTTTGCAGTTTTAAAAACATACAGTTAAAGTAAAACACTGAATCATTAAATACTTAGGCCTTTGAGAAAACATTCCTTTTTTCAGTTTTATACTGTTAAATCACATATTTTCAAGGGGTCAAATTTTTGTGGTATGAGAAAAATATATTGGTTCATGGGGATTTGATTCTGTGGTTAAAGAATTTTTCAGTAGTACATGTATTATATGAGAAAAATTCCTTTCTTTTGTAGTCATAAATTTGTGGGTCTCCTCATACCTTGAAAACAACAAAAATTAACCCACCCACCCGAAAATTAGTGTTTTCACAGTAATTCCAGTGTGTTTTTTTTTAAATACAAAAGTGGACCTACTCTTGGGGCCAATGACCTCCTTGGGGCTCCTTTGGCTCTCTCTACTATAATACTGGACCCACAGATCTCTCTGCCATTCTCATACCGAACTGCATCCTGATTAAAAACAAAACAAAGTCTTCACATTAAACTATCTTAAAAAATATGTTTATCAGGAAAAAACAACAGACAAGTACACAGTTTTAATTTTACACTTTACAAAAAATTTTAAAGCATGTTTAAGCAGATATGCTTCAAACATAAAGACGAGGACAAATACCAAGAGAAAAGTAAAATATTATACCTGCTCATCACTGTACATAATAAACATGCAAACATGTACCAGAAAATTGACATGAAAACAAAATAATAAGCAGATGGTTATTAACTTTGACAGTATACCCTTGAACTCTGTAGTCAGTTGTGGTATAGAATGGTTACAATGGCAATTGGTTAAATTGGCAACATGGTTTGGCTTACAATGGCTCTGTGGCAAAATTTGGACCCTGGGTCACAGCAAGTCATGGTCGACAGTGAGAGAATTTGTTGTCGAAGCACATGACAGCAGCTATTTTTTCAGAATTTCAGAATTTGGCTTTTGTTTTTACAGAGTTTTGATGATTGGACTCATGGATGGAAGGGATTGGATTCGTGGCCACCCGGGTTTGGAATGGGGTCACGAAGATGGTGGAATGGATTGGATTGGGCATGGTGGCTTTTGCTGCAAGATGTACATAGGATATTTCAACTCCATGTTTAGAACTCTGATAAATTTTTTTCACACTCCTGAACAAAATCTTAGTTAAAAATACTTTAATAAATCAGAGTTTGGATGAATTAACCTTTATTTTTAACTGAGACTAATTCTTAAGATTTATTTCATGTAAGAAACAATATTCAGTGAATTTAAATTTTTACGCATCTTTCTAAATTTTCTAATTTTTTGTGAATATTCAAATTAATATATACATATAATCATAACCATCAATTTAACTGATAATTTTATTTTAAATAGAAAACTTTTCACACCTTGTTTTCATGCTGACTAAAAATTGAACTTTTGGAAAAGATACTTAAAACTAGAATGTTGTGCAGATTTGCATAGTGCAAGGATATGCACCAAAAATATATATTATTTGTGCGATTCAAAATCATGTTGTAGAAAAAAACCTTTTACATAAAAAATGATGATCTATAAATTCTACCTATACAAACAATACTGATAATTTTTTTGTGTATATTTTGCTACCCTGCACATTATTCCTAACTGAAGAATCTATCCAGTTTGTGATCAAATTTTCAACTCTTATGTAGACATAAAAATCTTCCTTCAAAAACATGAGGTTGCTTCCCTAGAGAATTAGACAAATGTAAGTAAAACATGTACCAGTATTTTTCTGATACACCAAATTCTGGGGATTGTATTTTATATTTTATCTTCAAGTCTTTCAATAAGGTTATCAGTTCCTTTCAGTGAACCAATAGCACTGTCTTATCAAAGAAACATGGCTGGTGGAGCGACATTTAAAATTCACTTGCTACGTGAGCCTTTCATATTAACTGTGATTTTTTTATCTCATGATTTTAGTGATGGCCAGGAATGTATTAGAATACACAAAAACTATTTCTTTCAGTCAGCCCCAAGATGCTTCACATTCACATTAATGTCATTTTTTGTTTATTTCTCATTCTCCCATTAACTAATGGAAAAAAAAAAAAGCTCCATCCAGTCTAGTTCCTTAAATAATAAGAACAGTAGCCCTCTGTGGTGGGATTAAATTTTATATTTCTGAAATTATTATCTACCTTTTTTTTTTTTCAAATTATGAACATTTATAAAACATTAACTAAGTTACCTCAGCATCTCTGTGATCTTCATAGTCAATGAATGCATATGCTGCAAGACACAATAAATATGTGACAAGTTTTAATTAATGCCAATTATATTAACAGTTACACTGCAAGAAACACTTAATTGTTGCATGCATATCATCATCTGCCCCATGCGCAGTTATGATAAGGCTGTCCGAAGGCTTAAAATGCCTTAAAAATATGAATTTTATCTTGAGCTAGATTTTAATTTCAATATGTAATCCGTGTTTGAAATTGAATTCAACGTGACATAATACTTTAATCAGGTATCAAAATAAAGCATTTTTGTGATGTCACATGCATGTGTTGATCACGTGACGGAGATTTGCGATACTAGTATTTCTAATTTTTGCACAAAAATCGCTTCGGCACAAGTGCAAAGCAAAAATATTGTGCAAATTTTGTTACATAGATAAATTTATCGTGATTTCTGGTACATATAAAGTGTTGGGGGCAGGTTCAATATTTACTCGTTTAGAAAAATTGAACAAAAAATATAACTAACCAACATAAGAAAGGGTATTTTCCACTCTTAATCGCGATTTATACAAATTGGATGAACTACACACAATCACCCAGCATATTTCAGTTAGAGGACATACTTCTCTTGTAGATTCACACAGAGTATCTTCAATCTATGCTTGTTTATCACTTGTGCCAGTCCAATATACACACGATTGTTAAATTCTAACTCTGTCTACGGACGTGTAAGGGGAGCGTTTCACACATAATTTTTCTCTATTGTTTGAATATGTGCATATCGGACAAGCAAAAGGAGTAGGAATATTCAAATTTTATATGTTCAACTTCATAACAGCACATTGGAGCTTAAAAACAATCCTAACATTTGACATAAACAACAAGACCCAAAAATAAAACTACATGCGATGTACAAATTATGACACTTTCCCCGTCATGTTAGCTCAAGTATGCAGTAACTTGACGTCATATTCTATTATGACGTCATATCTAGGTAGTTCAGAGAAGTTACAGCAGCCTCCACAGTTTGATACTTTGCGGACAGCCTTATCCTAGCTGCGTACTGTTACATATAAATTATAGAAATAATTGAAAAGTGTTAAATATTCTTGCAATATTATCAGATAAATATAAGCTGGATGTTACTTTGTTAGTTTTAAAGCAATCAAATGTCCAAGAAAGGAAGATAACTTGTAACATGTATATTTTATTATTATTTCATTTGAAAATGGTGAATTAGGGTTGCAATAGTCCAATCCACACTTTACAAAAGTTGTGTCCCTTTGTGGGGTCAGCCAAAAGGTCAAAAGGGAAAGAAACAACATTTCTCCTCTTTATGCTACCAAACATTTGGGCGGGCTATGATGAATCCACTGTGTATAAATTGTTTTCTTTGGATGTGTGGGTAGCACCAATATGGGACAATCAGTATACACTATGCAACGATTTTGCCAGTCAAATGACAAAGTTAGAAACCTGAAAAGTACAAAGGCTACTGTGATGATTCTATGGATTTATCCCCTAAGATGGCGGCCAAGGGACATAACTTTAGAAAAGTGTGGATTGAACTATAGTAATAGAGGCAATATTATATCACTATATATATGGTTATTAAAATAAAGTATTACTTAAGGAATAACTGTCTTCTAATTTGGTATTTGCGACTGCAATCCATGTATTTTGTTTGTTGTTTATGTCTTATTTTGTTCAGTTTCGTTAAATGAAATATGTCATGGAGCATTGTGTTTTAGCATTGCTCTATTATGAAGTCACAATGAAAAGCTTTCATTCTTGTTAATACTCGTTTTACTACTTCAAACAATAGTGCATTAGCCAATCAAAACATGTTTTACAAAACAATTGCATTAGAATGTATAATTGAAGAAAAGTACAATGCCACTTCAGCAACTTTATCCTTTGACATTTAAATTTTACATAAATTTTAGGACTCACCCATCTCAGCCCCTGTAAAAAGATTTAAAACAATTAATTTAATATCTCAAAACCATGTTAATAATATTTGAGGTGCATAAATGTATTATAATAATATACATCAGTCGTTACTCGTATAATTATAATGCAGTGGGTCAAGCATCATGCTGATGTCTTGCAAAGAATCAATGGGATACCTTTTCTGCAAATCATCACGCCTTAACAAAAGAAAGTGATCAACGAATCTTGCATTTTTCTGAAATCTAGACCTATGGCACAATGTAATATGATTCTACATAGTTACATTGCAAAATTAGGTCACTTTATCGAAAAAAGGTCAACGTAACGGTATCGCCGCCATGTTTGATGTTTCTGTGACCTAGAAGGACGAGGAGGCATTTCACAGTCTAAATTCATAAAACTTTAAAAATGGTATTACCATATTTAATTTCACATCGCGTCATTCGGCCATATGGTTCAAAAATGTCCTCAAGGTCTCGAACTCTCGTCGATTTGCTCAGTCTACCTATGAAGAGGGATCCCTCATTCGCCCTTCGCGACATGCTTCCAATTTCCAAATAACCCGGATGGAATTATGGATGTTTCGGGACCGCGACGTTTCGGGACCCCGACGTTTCGGGACCTGAAAAAACGTTTCGGGGCTTGAGCTAACACGTTTCGGGACTTCTAAATATTTTGTTAAGGAAATGAAATTAAACTTGTTTACTTGTGTTTTTAAATTTATACATGTATAATTTCTTAGTTTGATACACAAATTATAATTTAAAAAGCACAGATTGGAGTTTTTATTAGTTTTAAAGTTTGCATACGACATGGAGCACGCCTGCCGAGAAAATCAAACGCCCGCGGTGTTGTCTCTTTAATTTCTTATTTCAGTATTTGATATATTACCTTTGTAATTAAAGTATTTGGTTAACAATTGGCCAAAATTTTTTTAAAATATGTATTTGATTTATTTATAGTGTTTGATACGAGAGTTTGTAGAATAAAGTCGTAACTGCTGTGTGAAGACCACGGACATCGTGTTTTTCTTTCTAAGACTTTCTTTCTCTCCTTTTTTAATAATAATTTTAGGTATTTCATTTCATATTTGTTTACAAAATTTACAAAGGCTCTAGCTAGCACACGAGGAGTAACAACTTAACGTTTTTACGGGTAGTTGTTTTGAATCAGAATCTGAAATATTCCATGTTCACTTTTTTAAATGTCAATTTATAGAATTTATAATTATTATTTTTAAAAAATTAATCCCCCGAAAGTCCCAAATATTTCCGCTATATATTATTGTACCTTCAAAATTGTTAATTTGTCTACAATGATATGGATACGTCTGAATTTATGTTTACTGTGTATACACAGACTACAAATCTCAATGAAACTCAATTATCGATGTAGATACCCGACCAGTGCGTAATATTATGTGGTGTTACATAATTAGGCACATGACACACTGTTAATGATATTGTAAATAAATACTAAATATTATTTAATTTGCAAATATTAAATTTTTCATGATACTTGTACGTTGTAAAAGTATTTAAAAGACATTCCAGATTTAAAAAAAAAATGAATACGTTAACAGGTCAACTTAAATTTGAAATTTCCACCTAACCATATTAAATAGATAAAGCTATGATGAAATTTAAAATGTTTTTAAAGACATTATTTGAAACGATATCAAATGAAATCATGGTGTTTATACCATTTAATGCTTTTTAAAGTATAGTATTTTTTTTTATATCTAGGGAAAATGTTCTCGCAACATTTGTAAAATATGTTTATTTACACTGTTTAGTTTAAAATATATTTATTCATACAAATGGATTGGACAGCAAGCATAACTGCCTATGATCGTTGACAATGTTTTGGAAACATTTTTTTTATAAAAAAATATTTGAAACCGTTTGGAAAAAAGTAGACAAAATCAAGTTCAAAACATATTGAAAACCTTTATATTTTGTTGAACTTTTGATGACGGGAAAATCATTACTATTTGTTTAATTTGAATATTGTTTGATTCTGAATTATTTCATATAACCAAAAAACAAACGATATTTTTTCCATATTTTTAAAATGTTATTTTCTTAAAATAATTTCAAAAGAAACCATACAATCTTTTTAGTTGCCATTACCGGCGGCGTTTTTATACATGTACGTAACACCAACACCTGACCCTAGTTGTTTTAACAATTTACTGACATATTTTTTTTAAGATATAAAACGGTAGCTGGAAATCACTTTAATATTTTTAAAATATATATCATCAACCCGAGAAGCTTAAAGTTTGGACCCCCACCCCTTTACCACACACACAAGAAAAAATGACTAATAAAAAATTTGATAAGTTTTTTAGAAATAAAAATGAAATTTGTAAAGATTTATTCTTATTCGTCTGTTATGTACGGAAGCGTATTAGGGCCGCAGCAGTATTTTTTTTAATTTGTTATAACAAATTAATAATTTGTTTAAACAAATTAATAACTTGTTATAACAAATTATCAATTTGTTATAACAAATTATTAATTTGTTAATTTGTTTAAACATATTGATAATTTGTTATAACAAATTGATAATTTGTTATAACAAATTGATAATTTGTTATAACAAAACAAATTAGTAATTTGTTTAAACAAATTAGTAATTTGTTATAACAAATTACTAATTTGTTATAACAAATTATCAATTTGTTAAAACAAATTATCAATTTGTTTAAACAAATTAATAATTTGCTAAAACAAATTATCAATTTGATATAACAAATTATCAATTTGTTATAACAAATTATCAATTTGTTATAACAAATTAATAATTTGTTATAGCAAATTAATAATTTGATATAACAAATTAATAATTTGTTATTATACAAATATGGACTCAATGTAGGTCGGTATGCATTTATAATGACCCAGGATGACAGATATTGACCGAAGATACATGTAGTATATCGACCGAGGGCGCTAGCCCGAGGTCGATATACTTCATGTATCTGAGGTCAATATCTGTCATCCTGGGTCATTATAAATGCATATTGACCGTGCATTGAGTCCATATTTATTATATTATATAAATAACAATTTCCCAAATTTATTAGTGCAATGTATATAATCCAATTATTTACAGAGATAGTATTAACCATAAATAAGTTGAATGTAAATGTTTCAGAATTCATTCAATATTAATCAGAGGAAATTGTTTCGGCAATAAATTTCCCATATCATAATAATGACGCAAGATATCTATCTCCGAATAACACAGAGTACCCCCTCCCCCAGACTGAGAATCGCTCTCGTTTACACTTGCAGACGAAATGCACTGACAAAATATAAATACCTATGTCTTCTATGAACAAATACAATCTTACATGGCATGCTTGACTTAATGACTATATTTTCTTTAGTCTCTGTAATCGCGTAAACAGCGTCAAAACTCTGCTCGCCGAGTGGAAAGGTCGAACTCAACCATGAAATGGTATGTGCTAATTATTCCCGAAAAATATTCACCAATATCTTAGTATTGTTTTGTATTATCAGTCTCAGATTTCTTCACTATATGTTTTAAATTTTCCTCACCTACAACTTGCGAACTTCCATGTTTGTCTAAAGCGAAAGTGAAAACGAGGCAGCTCGTGCGAGTCATTATTCGCTTTCAGCGGTCGTTATTAAAAAATAAGTACTTCGTATTGACCAATCAGATTACCGGATTTCACAAAGTTATATAATATAACAAATTAATAATTTGTTTAAACAAATTAATACTTTGTTAAAACAAATTATCAATTTGTTATAACAAATTACTAATTTGTTATAACAAATTACTAAGTTGTTATAACAAATTACTAATTTGTTATAACAAATTAAAAAAAAATACTGCTGCGGCCCTAATACGCTTCCGTAGTTATGGGAAAAAAAACACATCAAAGTATATCTTTATGACAATTTTTATTATAAATATTAAAATTCGGATTTAGCTTGAAATATTACGTACTATGTGTACTTAAAATAATATGCTATATCACCATAATGAAATAATTTGTTGAGATCCCGAAAAAAAATTAACCCAAGTCCCGAATCGTCTTTACCCAAGTCCCGAACCGTCTTGTCGCTAGTCCCGAAACGTCGTATTTATCAGGTCCCGAAGCGTCGTGGTCCCGAAACATCTTGCACCCACCCGGATGTAGATTTATAACATTGGAACCGTACTGGATATATGCGATTGGACTTTTAAAATCCGTATTATATCATGGGAGGTGAAAGTCCCTCGAATTAAAAGTCTGCAGATGGGGGAGGGGGCTTATAGGCCTGTATACTGTTGCAAATAAAACTAGAGGTACTGTGAGCAATGAGCTCACTAAATGATACCCCGCCTCCCTGACCCATACGGTTATATAATCATGATAATGGCAAAGTCCATCTTTTGCTCTCTTGAACATGTTGAAAGTGTAAAAGTTAAAACCCGAAATAAGTGTCCTATCGAAAAGTACAATAGGAAGTGCATAATGACATTATCTAATTGTGAATATGTGAAAGTATCAATAAATTTTATTTGGTAGTATGAGAGGAGTTGCGGATAAGAGATGGGTACCGTTCAATATTTATATAATGGCGCGTCCAGTCTAGACGAACTCCAAAAACGGCGTTAACGGACGTGAGAATTTCAGTCCAGAAAAGACTAAAAAAAAAGAGTCCACGCATGCGCAGTTATATCAAAAAACGGTGAAAAATCGTGGAAAGTGGGCTCTTATAAAAAGTGCTTTTGCAAAAAGTTGGATTACCGTGCAGTAATGTAAGTTCTCAGAAATGATTAATAATAAATGTTTCTAGAGATTTGATTTCATGTGCAAATAGTTTTTAATTTCAAGTCAAAGTTGACCAACTTCGAGCTTCAGCCAGACCTCGTACAAGTAGGATACAGAATACAAATTAAACAGTCTTAATCTTATTAAAACGTCTCTGTGATTGATAATTTGCAGTGACTAAGTTAGTCATTTTTTAACACTTTTTATTGATTTTAAAAGTGTTTTTCTAAGTAAGAGACGCTGGCGAATTTTCAGTTGTTCGAATTTCCTCTGTCTTTCACTTCTATCGTGTACTTATAAATTTAGCATGTTTAGAGCAGCCATGAGCAACCACATTGTAAATACATGTTACCAATAATTAAAAAAAAATACTGAATTGATGATTTTAATCATGAATAAGAGTCGATCAGGTGACAGTTACCTGAGAATCCATTCAGTTTCTACATTTCCTCTGTTGCAGAAGAGATCGTACGTAATCCTGTATGACATGTGAATTGAGAGCGTAAGTTATCACTATCGCTATTTACCTAATTGTTATCACATATGAACAGATTTTATCATGAAAACATTAATAGAACTATAATCTTTCAATTTGAGAACTTTGAAAAATCACTTTTTTAAAATTACGGTAAAAAGTCTTCTCAAAACGAACCTGTTAGTATCTCTGCTCCGCCGATAAAATAAATACGACTTAAGTGTCTTGGAAGTAAAATTTAAGCATCTATTCTTTATTGTAGGAATGGCATAAAATTTAAATCAAGGAAACAATAAAGTATAAGTTAATTTAAGAAATTAATTCTTACCGACTGTATTGAATCCGATGTCGTATATCCCTAATCACTATTATGCAAGAATACGAAGCAATAAATAAGTCAATAACCACTAGATAATTTAATAAGTGCAATTATTTATTCAACAAAAACTAAAATCCAGTCACAGTTTACTAAATACAGCCATTATTCGGCCGTATTTGTGGAGAAAGCGAAAAGCAAACCATCGTTTGTTTACATCGGACGCCATTTTGCCGCAATGCATGACGGAGCCAAAAACTTATTTTTTGGAGTTCACGCCGTTTTTGGAGTTCGTTTAAACTGGTGTCCATGTTTTGCCCTTGGAAACTCAAAATATGAGTCCGATCAAAAAGTAAAATAGGATGTCACGGACACAATATAACAAAGATTCTGATGGTATAAGAGGAGTTACGGATAAGAGATGGGTACTCCAAAGCGTAACAGACTGACGGACGGACATCCCGACCACTATATACCTTCGCAGTTTTCAAGAGGGGGAGGGGGTATAATAAAAAGAAGCTGAGTGATCACTCATTGTTATTGGTTATTTAAAGTCAAGTTGAAGCTAAGGAAATCAAGGGAAAAAAGATCAAAGTCCAACGCCAATAACATTGAAAAGCTAAAAGACAAAAACCTAATGAAATCTTTTCAATTAAAAGTTGAGAACAAATTTACGGAAGCACTTGACTCGAAGATAAATTGTAATTGCTGACAAAATCATTGTATCTAACACAGAACTTACAAAATTATGACTTTAAACGAGACTATTATTGTTTCATCAACTTGTTTGTCAATAATTTTCCTCGTTTTAGAATGTGAACATACATAAAGCATGCAAAATTTGCGTATCGAATCAGCTGAGATATACGAGGATCATTCAAAAAGTTTTGTCATTAGAGGAATAAAATAATAAGGACATAAAACAAGATGTGTGTGAAACACTGATGCCCGTGTATGGCAACATAGCAAAGATTATAAACTTTTCTTAAATGCAAATGAAATATACTGGTACCAAAAGTAGGGTATTCTCACTGGAAATACAATTGTGAAATATGAAAGTAGGCCAAGGTTAAAGTTTTTTCATAAGTACAAAAATCTTCAAAGTCAAGGTCATTGGTACACTGAAAGAAAAACCTAGTGAGTTTAACTAGTGTGCCTCGTAAAGCGTTGGTCGTGATTAGTAAACTTTAATTTTACTGGTTAAGATAGTGAGTTGTGGAGCGGGAGTCGTATAAATACTTAGATACCTAGTGAAAGTTACTTATATCAATTCTAAATTTAGTAATCTTTTCTAGTAAATATACCAATATCTGGTAAAACTACTTTTAAGGTAGTGATTGTATGGACAGTAAATTTACTAGTTTTCTTCGTGACTTTAACTAGTTATTTTTTTACAGTGTATCCAATGAAAGGTCTTGCCAAAAAAATACATATGTAAAGTATGGAAGCCCTAACCTTTCAAAAATTATGGCCAAGTTAAAAATTTTAAAAAGTAGGTCAAACTCCAAGGTCAAAGGTCTTGCTATCAAATGAAAGGTCTTGTCACAAGGATTAAATATGTGAAGTATGAAAGCACTAGTCCTAACCCTTTAAAAGTAATGGTCTAGGTTTGCTTTTTAAAAGTATGTCAAACTCCAAGGTCAAAAGGTCAAAGTTCTTGGTGTCAAATGAAGGGTCCTCTCACAAGGATTCTACAATTATGTGAAGTATGAGATCACTAGTTCTTAGCAATCAAAAGTTATGGCCAAGGTTAAGTATTTACAAAAATCTCCAAGGTCAAGCTCAAAAGGTCAAGGTATTGGTATCCAATGAAAGGTATTGCCACATAGAAAACATGTGTAAAGTATGGAAGCCCTAGCCCTTACCGTACAGAAGTTATAGCCAAGGTCAAAGTTTTTTAAAAGTAGGTCAAACTCCAAGGTCAAGGTCTGATGGTCAAAGTTTTTAATATCCATTGAATGGTCTTGTCACAAGGATTAAATATATGTAAAGTACGAAAGCACTAGCCCTAACTCTTTCAAATTAATGGTCTATGTTTGCTTTTTGAAAGTGGCACAGACTTTAAAAACCTTGCCCATAACTTTTGATTTAGTGGAGCTATGACTTTCTTATTTCACATGAGTATTTATTGTGACAAGACCTTTCTTTGGGTCTTTGGGTCAGATTTGACATTTTGACCTTCACCTTGGAGTTTGACCAGCTTTCACACAAAAATTTCAAACTTTTACTTTGGCCATATCTTTTGACTAGCAGACACCAGGACTTCTAAGCTTCATATATGTATTTTTTGTGGCAAGACCTTTCATTGGATACCAACAACCTTGACCTTTTGACCTTGGGGATTTCCATACTTATGAAACAAAAGGCACAGGGGCCACATCGCTCACCTGAGCACATCGGATAGGGAAAGGCACAAATTAGATCAGAATTGAAAAGTTTATTGAGGGTGTGGGGTGGGGTAGGAGGGGGCTTAAATTCTAATGCTACCTCACTTGAGAATGCCTCCATATCAATACTGCATATAATTTCTTGAGAAAGTTCTTGACAAAAAGATTTTTATAGATTTTTTAAAAACATTTTGTTGATATATAATTATTTCTTTGTAATAACTTGAATTTGTTTCCCCATTGTTTCCCTCCCTACCCCAAAGGGTACTCATGATTTGAACAAATTTAAATTTTCAATACATGAGGATGCCGACATATCAATATGACTTAACACAGCTTTTCTGTTATTGAGATTTTTCCCTTTATTTTCCTATATAAAACTTTGATCCACCATTGACACCCCACTCTATTCTTGAGATTATGATTTGAACAAATTTAATTCTACACTACCTAAGGATGCTTCCATATGCATATCACTAATCATGACTTTGCTATTCTTTAGAAAAAGATTTTTTTTAAAATGTATACTTTAAGGATATCTGATCCTCAGCCAGGAAGGATAACTCCAAAAATTCATATTTAATTTGAAATGCATCGAAATGAAGCTTAAAAATGAAATTTTTTCATGCAACAATTTTCATTTTATTCATCTTTATAAGATTCAAGGTTTATGGAAGTCTTAGAAAAGGTCTTATAAAAGTTGACATTTTTACCCTATAAAAGGGGAAAAAAATAATACAGTTTTAGAGAAATAAGATTTTCTTGAATGCAGCCGTAGATACCAATGATTTTTATAATTATATGAAATAATAAGTGATTTGTGGTGTCTTGCAATGATAGCAAAAGCCTTTTACACTATGTATTATAGAATACATGACGGAAGACAAAAATTTCCAAATAAGTATAAAAATAATGACAATTTCTCTGAATGCCTGGATACCTATCGTTTTTTAACCTAAAATATATTTGTTGATCAATTTGCAATTAGAAAATGCGTTGCTGATATTCCAATTCGCTTTTTCTGCAAAAATATTGAAGATCTGACAATTTTCCCTTTATAATATGATTAACTTTAATCTTTAACTTTAAAGAAATACTGTGGATAAATTTACATAAGTTTGTGGATTCAGAGATACTTTTATGAGTATTTTTGATTACTTATCTACTAATTTTATAAACCCGAGGATCGGACTACCTTAATGTAAAACTTGGATCCCCCATTGTGGCCCCCCTATCCCAAGGGGTTATGATTTGAACAAACTAGAATCTACAGTACCTGAGAATGCTTCCATATAAATATCACTAATCATGGCTTTGCAGTACTTGAAACGAATTTTTTTTTTTAAGATTTCCCTATACATTCCTATGTAAAACTTTGATTGGCCATTGTGGCCCCACCCTACCTTCGGGGTATGATTTGAAAAAACTTTAATGTACACTACCTGAGGATGATACAACATTAGTTTCATCTTTCCTGGCCCAGTGGTTTTTGAGAAGAAGATTTTTTTAAGATGCCATTAATTTTTCCACTTATTCATAATTTTCCCCCCTTGAAAAAGGGCGTGGCTCTTAATTTGAACAAACTTGAATCCCCTTTACCCAAGGATACTTTGTAGCAAGTTTGGTTGAAATTGGTCCAGTGGTTCTTGAAAAGAAGATGAAAATGTGAAAAGTTTACAACAACAACGACTACACGGACAACGACGACAGACAATGGACAACTTTTGATCAGAAAAGCTCACTTGAGCATTCGGCTCAGGTGAGCTAAAAACTTTAAACCTTAGCCATAACTGTTGAACGCTAAGGGCTAGGGCTCTCATACTTTAGATATGTACATGTAATCCTTGTGAGAAGTCCATTCTGCTGTTGTATTTACTTTCTTTTCCATGATGAAACAATAGAGTATCACGTGTAGGGTGTTTTCAACTTGATAAATCTTCAAAAAAACTCTTTTTCTGCAAGAGCGGTGTGGTTGAAAAAGAATTCAATGAACCATAACAAGCATGTTTGAAGTGATCTACGTTCATTTTTTAAGGAGGACTTAATTGGGAGGATAAAACTTTTTGAATGACCCTCGTATAAACTCCGTTTGCAGGTGATGAAGGTATATTGCTGCATGTTAAGGGTAGGTGACGATTGGGCAACAGCTTGCACTCCGGTCCAACAGATCGACTATTTTCCTCTACCCCAGTCAACAACTGTACATATGTATAATGAAACGGATGTGTCAGACTCTGTGGTATTTTTTATCTCAAAATCACTCAAAATTAAAAGGAGAAAGTAAATTGTTCAATGACAATTTGTAATTTTTATACATCCCGCTTGAAAAGTGGGAGGGTATACTGTAATCGGTATGTCCGTCCGTCCGTCCGTCTGTTACGCTTTAAGGTACCCATCTCTTATCCGCAACTCCTCTTATACCACGGAGTGAAATTTAATGAAACTTTCACAGAATCTTTATTACATATTGCCATTGTGCACCTCCTATTTTACTTTTTGATCCGCAAAACATGGACTCTGCCATTATAACCATATGAGAGGCGGGGGTATCATTTAGTGAGCTCATTGCGTATAGTACCTCTAGTTTCTCTTTCAGTTAATGTTTTCAGCGGCATATATGGAAATGCTCAGTCCCTTTCCAAAAGGGTTTTAAGGGTTCTTAATGATGCTAGCCATAATTAAGAACCTGTAAATCTTAAGATCCCTCCCTTAAAACTGCTGAAAAGGGTTGCCTTGCATTACACTTTGATGGAAATCGCAGAGAAAAGCTAGTGCTGGTATTTGAGCGTACAGCACAGACGTATCTTTGTTTCCTTGCATGAATTTCCATTAGTAGCATCTGGCCATAGCAAATGTTTTTTTTTTCCATTCATTAAATGGAAAGCAAAACAAGAAAACATTTAATGACTGGAAAGATTGAAATTATTGGCGCTGTATTAAATCATTGGTGCTATTTATCTACAATTTTTGACATTTTAAAACATTTCTCAAGGGACATTTGTATTTGTTAGAGAATGCATATCAAAAGCTTCCCCAATAGACCTAGTGTAGTAGATGTAATCTGAAATACTTTGGATCAAGATAATGCATCATTTGTCATGTTTGTGTACCATATAAATGCTAGTAATGAATGAACACTTCAGTAATACAGTATAGTTAATATCTATTTTTTGGAGTGAAATCTTCTCACACTCTTTTTTATAATAGTATTTTGTAACACCAAAGGATATAATTTAAGAATGTTTATTCACTGGATGTCCTTAATACGTGCTTGCACACGCTTTAGAGAGAAGTATGTATGTCTGTAGATATTTGTCGGCATCATCAGCTGATCAAACGTAGATAAATTAACTGAGAAAGTCTGAGGTTCCCTCCAGCTCTCATCAAGATCTCTTATCTGGATTAAATGAGCGAAAGAAATAAAATGTATAAATTACTTAAGTCTTTACAGAATCATTTTGTTACCCATTAACACTCTACACCATTTTTCCATGTTCATTTTGTCGCATGAATAATACAAAAGATACAAATTATTGTATAGGGTAAACATTTATTTTAACATGTCAAAGGTTCATTTAATGCTTTTATGTCAGACAACTGTTAAAAACACACAACGATTTTGTTTTTTTGAAACTTTATTCCCCCAAGATACGCAAACTCCCGCAGATTTGAATCTTTGAATTCCCTCAGGATTTCTCATCTATGACTACCATTAGAAACAAAACACTATAATTTTGTTTTTAATTAGCATATTGTCACAATTGATGCTTCTTAAATTTATCATTTAAAAAATGGCTAAGATAATGATAATGTGACGTAAACAAAAAATCGAAAGGAGTGATTTTTTTTTTTTTTTTGCAGTCGCACTTGCAGCTGTATCCAAAATGTTTTTTCGCAATGTGCAGGAATTCGTTTTCTTCGAATATACTTTAACTAACTTTAACTAATTCGAATTTTCACTCAAAGACAGTTCATGATCTTAAAGGGTTTTTTAATCACGTATATCAATATTTCTATACAATCAATTTCTATTTGAACAAGTATAGTTGTTCGTTTAATGTCTATGTGGAAATAATCGAGAATTCTAAATGGTACTGACTGAGAAGCAAAAAAGATTTTCTGATATTTAAATATTGCACGAAAAACGAAGCATCGGGTCCATCATCTTGACTAGGTAAGTCATGAATTGGTGCCAGTTCTTTATTGCCCAGTAATTTTATTTAGAGAAATGTGTTTACCAAAAAAAAAACCATTTATTTAATCTAGCAAGTACACTGTAATTTCTAAATCAAGAATTATATTTTATAAGAAAAAGATTTCTTAAAGAATGCATCCATCAACATACATAAGTTTAGGTCAGCCGAGATCGCTGATGGTTTTATTATAGGCTTCATTATGTATACATTAACTACACTTCAATTCGCTTGTGAATTCGGTGAGGGTTCCACTTTCTCTCTCAATCTCCCTAGGTATCTCAGCCATATAACAACGGATGCTTAGAGGGAACAAAAATTCTGACTATTGAAACTGTCATCCCCGTCTATGACCGGGGTACAATCTTTTTTATGCGTCTGGATCGACAGATCCTAGGCGTATATTGTTTTTGTCTTGTATTTTTATTTGTTTGTCTGTTGTCAACTTTAACCTTCGCCATAACTTTTGAACCATGAGAGATAGAGACTCCATATTTAATATGCATACTCCACTTATAACCAAGATCAATGACCTTGTGACCTTGACTGTGACCTATAAGCTAAAAATAGCTTTTCGAACTTTCGCCATAACTTTTGAACAATGAAAGATACAGACTTCAAATTTGCTATGCCTACTTCACTAGTCAAGTTCTTTCAAATGACACAATGTTTAATGAACTTGTGACCTTAACTGTGACCTATATTTTAAAAATAGCTTTTACGAACTTTCGCCATAACTTTTTAACCATAGGAGATAGAGACTTCATATTTGGTATGCATACTCCACTAATTAAGTTCTTCCAAATGACACCAGGATCAATGACCTAGTAATTTTGACTGTGACCTATATGCTAAAAAAGTTTTTGGAACTTTGTTGCCGCCGGGCGCATTGTGTTTCACAAACACATCTTCTTTCTTCTGTTCTCATTTTGTTACATTAGTATCTACTTCTTTCGTAATTTAATGCATATCAGCCTAAACTATAATGACGTTTGCTTGTTTCCTATAGTGAATTTTTTTAAGGTCACCTGAGTAACTCAGGTGACCTATTGCTATCTGTTTTTGTCCGTCGTCGTCCGTCGTTCGTCGTCCGTCGTGTGTTAACATTTGAACATTTTCAGCTTCTTCTCTGAAACCACTGAACCAATTTCAACCAAATTTGGTATATAGCATTTATGGGTGAAGGGGAACAAAAATTGTGAATTTTATGGTCCCCGCCCCCCTGGGGCCTGAGGGTCGGGGCCAAAACCACCAAAATTATTGCAATCATTAACAAGAGGCCCACGGGCCTTAGAGGTCACCTGAGTATCATGTAATAACTTTCCAGCGATTGTATTTGGTTCGTGTTTTAATCCAAAAGCCATGAAATTCACAAATTTTGAAGGAGGCACCATTGCTTATCAAAGGGCAGATTTCAAAGCATTAATTTATTTTTAGTCAAAGTACCCCTGGTACCCCTGACCCAGCAGCCCTGAAATTATCTATTTTGAAAGAGGCCCCTTTCTTCATTATAAGGCCAGCATTTTTTTTAATGTTTAAGTTTAGTTCTGAACATGAGAATAAAAAAGTCCCAAAGGAGAAGGAAATAAAATTTTTTTTGATAAATCAATTATTAACATTTGTACATTCTTTTTTATGCTATCCTAATAGGCTCCTTACCACTGGACACATAATGCTTACAAATAGGAAAGTAGAACATTTAATTGCTTATTTCATAATCTGCCAGTTTGGGCCAGTTATATAAATTTTGTGATGTTGATCAAAATATATTTTAAAAAATCAACTCTTTAGAAGTCTTTCAATATATCTTCACTTTTTAAATATGTGTTAGGTAAATGTGTAGACATTGTTCTAAAATTTACTTGATCTCTAAAATTATAATTCCTATCATAAAACAGACAGGGAGTATTGGGGAGTAGGGTGAACATTTTTTCAATTAAGTGTAAAATAATTTTTCTGGCTGATACAAATGATACTACATGCCTGTATATATTTGTATATTCTTGCCTTTTAATAGTTGAATTTTTTTTATTTCTTCAGGTTATTGTTTATTTCTTCCTCAAATGGACTTAACTTCTCCCATAGTTTTATTCATTATATTCATTACATCTGATGCATAAGCAACCCTTTTCTGAAGAATGATGCTTAGACTGTAAGCTATAACAGAGACCTAAACAATGTCGCTGGCAATATGCAATAGCTACCACGGGCAGTTTAAAACCTGGGGGAGGAAAATAATTTACAGACAGTTACTTTTGAAACGAATACATAATTATCTCACCAGCATGATATTGTGCAACAAAGTCGTCAGCATTTTATTTGTCCTTTGAACGGGTGAAACGTTTTGAATGGCACTCTTATCAATGAATTTTACACTAAACCAAGCTATCTTCTCAGCTTTATTTCCCGCCGTTACATCGTAAAACCGGAAGTGCGAGTTCGTAAATTTGAAATCTCGATCCCGACTCAAATTTGACATCGGAAAGAAAATTTTTTATATTTTTTTCTGAAAATTCAAAACCTCGAGCGGAGGGTTTGTAAAACTGAAAATAAAATAAATCCTGGCCTTAAATATGTAATTAGATCATTAGCATATTAACCAGGAGCAAAGGATAAAAGTTCAAAGAAATCATGTATTTCACTAAATAATCATTAGAGCCCCACCCTAAAACAAGAACCCCTGACCCTGGGGCCATAAAATTCACAATTTTGGTAGAGGCACTCTTGCTCATCATAACTATGTACTTAGTTAGTTTATTTAATACCCAGGAGCAGAGAAGAAGATTTTCAAAGAATTCATGTATTTTCACTATATAATCAATAGAGCCCCGCCCTAACACCAGAACCCCTGACTCTGGGGCCATAAAATTCACAATTTTGGCAGAGGCACTCTTGCTCATCATAACTATGTACTTAGTTGGTTTATTTAATACCCAGGTGCACAGAAGAAGATTTTCAAAGAAATAATGCATTTTCACTACCTACTTATTTAGCTCCGCCGTAGCACTAGAACCCCTGACCCCAGGGCCATGAATTTCACAATTTTGGTAGAAGACTCATTGCTGGTTACAATCATGAAAACAGTTTGACTACTTGATATCCAGGAGTAAAGAAGAATATTTTTAAAGATTGCATTAATTTTAGTGGTTTTGGCCCCATTCCTCAGGCCCCAGGGGGGCAGGGATCATGAAATTCACAATTTTTGTTCCCCTTTACCAATAGATGCTTTGTGCCAAATTTGGTTGAAATTGGTTTAGTGGTTGCAAAGAAGAAGCTGAAAATGTTCAAATGTTAACGGACAACGCACAACGCATGACGACGGACGAAAACAGATAGCAATAGGTCACCTGAGTTTACTCAGGTGACCTAAAAATGGTTGATTAATACCAAAGAGCAGATTTCAAAGCATTAATTTATTTTCAGGCTATGTAACCACACCCCCCCCCCCCTTTGACCCTGGGGGCATTAAAAACCACTTTGTTAGATGCACCTTTCTTCATCATAAATATATATATACTTGGATCATTGGCTTAAAACCCAGACGCAAAGAAAAATATTGACAAAGAATAAATGTATTTTTACTATATAATCAATAGAGCCCGACTTAACATTACCTGGGGCCATAAAATTCACAATTTTGGAAGAGGCACTCTTGCTCATCATAACTATGTGCTTATTTAGTGTATTTAATACCCAGGAGCAGAGAAGAAGATTTTCAAAGAAATAATGCATTTTCACTATATTATCTATAGAGCCCCGCCCCAACACCAGAACCCCTGACCCTGGGGCCATAAAATTCACAAATCTGGAAGAGGCACTCTTACTCATCATAACTATGTGCTTAGTTAGTTTATCTAATACCCAGGAGCAGAGAAGAAGATTTTCAAAGAAATAATGCATTTTCACTATATAATCTATAGAGCCCCGCCCCAACACCAGACCCCCTGACCCTGGGGCCATAAAATTCACAAATATGGAAGAGGCACTCTTGCTCATTATAACTATGTGCTTAGTTAGTGTATTTAATACCCAGGAGCAGAGAAGAAGATTTTCAAAGAAATAATGCATTTTCACTATGTAATCTATAGAGCCCCGCCCTAACATCAGAACCCCTGACCCTGGGGCCATAAAATTCACAAATCTGGAAGAGGCACTCTTGCTCATCATAACTATGTGCTTAGTTAGTGTATTTAATACCCAGGAGCAGAGAAGAAGATTTTCAAAGAAATAATGCATTTTCAATATATAATCTATAGAGCCCCGCCCTAGCACTAGAACCCCTGACCCTGGGGCCATGAATTTCACAATTTTGGTAGAGGACTCAATGCTCATTACATTCTTGCCAATAGTTTGCCTGCTTGATGTCCAGGAGTAAAGAAGAAGATTTTTAAAGATTTCATTAATTTTAGTGGTTTTGGCCCCACCCCTCAGGCCCCAGGGGGGCGGGGACCATGAAATTCACAATTTTTGTTTCCCTTCACCCATAGATGCTGTATACCAAATTTGGTTGAAATTGGTTCAGTGGTTTCAGAGAAGAAGCTGAAAATGTTCAAATGTTAACACACGACACACGATGCACGACGGACGAAAACGGATAGCAATAGGTCACCTGAGTTACTCAGGTGACCTAAAAATCTTCTTCTTGGCCCCTGGGTCAGGGGTTTTTGTGCTAGGGCGGGGCTATATAGATTATATAGTGAAAATGCATTATTTCTTTGAAAATCTTCTTCTCTGCTGTTGGGTATTAAGTAAACTAACTAAGTACATAGTTATGTTGAGCAAGAGTACCTCTACCAAAATTGTGAATTTTATGACCCCAGGGTCAGGGTTTCTAGTGTTAGGGCGGGGCTCTATTGATCATATAGTGAAAATGCATTTATTCTTTGAAAATCTTCTTCTCTGCTCTTGGGTATTAAGTAAACTAACTAAGTAAATAGTTATGTTGAGCAATAGTTCCTCTACCAAAATTGTGAATTTTATGGCCCCAGGGTCAGTAGTTAGGGTGGGGCTCTTTTGATCATATATAGTGAAAATGCATTTATTCTTTGAAAATCTTCTTCTCTGCTTCTGGGTATTAAATGAACTAA
This sequence comes from Saccostrea cuccullata, assembly GCF_032062105.1. Classification (NCBI taxonomy): domain Eukaryota; kingdom Metazoa; phylum Mollusca; class Bivalvia; order Ostreida; family Ostreidae; genus Saccostrea; species Saccostrea cuccullata. The sequence continues at coordinate 22,529 of NW_026931543.1, forward strand.
CTAAACACATAGTTATGTTGAGCAAGAGTGCCTCTTCCAAAATTGTGAATTTTGTGGCCCCAGGGTCAGGGGTTCTGGTGTTAGGGCGGGGCTCTATTGATCAGATAGTGAAATGCATTAATTCTTTGAAAATCATTTTCTCTGCTTCTGGGTATTAAATAAAAATTAAGTTCATAGTTATGTTAAGAAAGAGTGCCTCTTCCAAAATTGTGGATTTTATGGCCCCAGGATCAGGGGTTCTGGTATTAGGGTGGGGCTCTAATGATTATATAGTGAAAATGCATTAATTCTTTGAAAATCTTTTCCTTTGCTCCTGGGTTTATGCCAATGATCCAAGTATATATATTTATGATGAAGAAAGGTTCATCTAGCAAAATGGTTATTTTTCATGCCCCCTGGTCGGGAAGGGGGGGGTCATAGTCTGAAAATAAATTAATGCTTTGAAATCTGCTCTTTAGTATTAATCAACCATTTTATGATAAAATCTGCAAAATTTTGAAATATGTGGCCCCAGGGTCAGTGGTTCCTTTGGGATGAGGTGCACAACTGGTTATAAAGCAAAGGTGCATTTTCTCTTTGTTACTCTGATCTACATCTGGGTATTAGGTAGATAGAGTAAGCATGCTATGTTTATAATTGCTAAGTTTATAATTATGATAAGCAATATGGTGCCTCTTCCAAAATTTTGAATTGTGAATTTCATGGCCTCTGGTTTAAAACACCAACCAATTTTAATTGTTTGAAAGTTGTTGCACGATACTCAGGTGACCTATAAGGCCCGTAGGCCTCTTGTTTCAATTTATAATCATTTGGATAAACTTAAAATGTCCTTAAAATTGCTTGCACACTCTGTACAAAGAAGTATGTATGTCTGTAGATATTTGTCGGCATCATCAGCTGATCAAACGTAGATAAATTAACTGAGAAAGTCTGAGGCTCCCTCCATCTCTTATCAAAGTCTCTCATTTGGATTAAGGTAAGGTTTGCGTCTCCCTCCAACTCATATTTTTTTTAATATGCATACATGCTATATATCAATTTTTTCAGGGAGATTAGCTTCATCATTCAATATGATTTTCAAAGATATTGCAAGTCTCATTTTTTGAGTAAAAGACGCCAAATTTAACGTATTTCACATTTCACCTCGAATATTATTTTCATTGAAAAAATTGATTTTTTTTATAAATTTTCAAACTTTTATAATCAAAATGACTGGAATTAGTATAATTCATGCTTCTATTATTTAAACTTTTAATTTTCCTTTATCAAAAATGTGAAAATTTGGGTAAAAAAGAAGATTTTTCAATTTTCCTTGATAAAGTGAAACCGTTGCCATGGCAACAAAAATATAAAAACCAACGTTTTACATATCTACCAATTCCATCAAAATCCATGAAGTTATTAATTTGATCATTTTCATTAATTTGAACTAAAAAAATATGTATGTCCCCAATATTATTTCCATGGAAACAGGGGCTATATTATGGGTTCGGAACATAAAAATCAGGCTTTTTCTACACTTTTAAAGACAACATTGATATCACCTTGTCATGGTGAATGTTAAAGACTAAATGTTATTTTTGATATTGTTTTTAGGCATAAATTGGCCAAAAATATTCAAAATAAAACGCCTCCTGTGCTACATGATGGCCTAAAAAATTATTCCATGGAAGAACTCTAGTATTTATGGCAATCTTTACATCTGAATATTTTGATGAAATTGTCCATGAATTATATTGCAACACCTTTAGAAGTACATGTATATGTATATAAACATACTTCAGAACATGTTGCAACTAAACCAATTAAAAGCCTATGAATTTGACCTCATGCTGATTAGTTATTCCAACATGTAGTAACTTCTAGACATCTTTGTAGCAAAATATTTTTATTCAGTTATGGTAGGTGACTGTCATTATACATGTATGCCATTTTTTGAGTGAAATGTTGTAAGCATTGCATCCACGAAGCTGCTGTTTTTATAATTAAATTATTTCTTTACTTCGAATAGTAGAAATGCTATCTTTAAAGTAATGTTTGTTTGCCCTCTCTTGACTCAGGGTAAAATTATTGGGTCAGTAGGTGAGAAAATCTTCAACAACATTTTTTAAAGGGGATAAGAGGAATAAAAAGAAAAAAATACTGCCCTGCATTGAAAAAAAAATTTTCAGTCTGGTCATTTTAGTCAGTCGGTCTGGAGAGGCCGACAACCAAACATTTTTTAAAGATGGCCTATTTCTACACTTCATGGACATTAGCTCAATCATTGGATTAGATAGTCTTAGAATCTAAATTGAAATATCAGACAGAACAAAATAAAGATGAATTCTAAGTGACATCAATTCATACTTTAATGAGTTTACAGAGTACTTCTGATTTCAGAGAAAAGGCAAATTCTGCAAAATGACATGAACACTGTCATTATGATAAATATTTGTCAAGAACAGGGAAAAAGAAACAATGCTACAGTGATAGATATATTTCCTTGATATCCATGAAATAATAATTTAAATATAACAAAATTTTCTGCTTTTTAAAATCAAAATACAGAAAAAAAATTAAAAGATTATAGATGTAAACAATTTTAAAATAAACTACATGTATTTGTGAAAATTTTTAATTTTATTAGATTACTAAATTGGTCTTATCATTCCTACTAAATTAACAACCTTACAATTGCCAAGTGTCATGTTTTAAACTGTTACAGTAGATATATAATTATACATGTTCACTGCAGCTTTATATACAAAACTCATCAGTTTTCAGAAATACTTATCTGAGCATATTAGGTCCTGGTAAGAACAAAATTTAATGAATAAAAATATTAATCTTAATTGTTCATGTATTAATTTCCTTGCAATTTTACAAACCCTTTTCAGAAACTTGTTATATGTAAGTATAGACAAACATGACAAAAGCAACCTTCAATTAATACCTATGATGTATACATTTATTTTACTGAAAACAAATTCAAAGATGGACAAGCAGAGCATGAACTGCAATCATCGCATACACATCTTTTCTAAATATATGGAAAACAGCATGTATATACTAGATAGGATGTTGTTGAACATTAAATTTTCTTCTATAATCTATATACATATAAAAATATGCATTGGGTATAACAAGTCAGAAGTTCTTCTCCAAATCTCCATTGATTTTGCCATGTCTGGTTCAACATCTTAGCTTGATCCATCCAACTTTCTTTAATATTCTTGAGCTGATATGGGATGACCTCTACTTTGATTGATGGCACAAATCTTTTAAGGAAAAACTGAAGTACTTTTTTTTGGTTCTTATCTATTCCAATTAATGACCCATGATCTGAAATCACATGTGTTCAGTTTTACAATAACATTTAAGGAATTGCATTTTTTGAATAGCATAAGGAATTGCACTGAGTTTCATTCACTCGATGAAATGAATAAATTTCCAATATAATGAATGAATAATCAATATGAAATTATTGTAAAATTTACAGATTGAATTATTGAAATTCAAATGCTTGATCAAGAAAATTAATGTTCTTGTCATGCACAATCTGTATCTCTTTTTTATTAATTAGAAAAGGAGATATTAATTAAAATCAAACCTCATTTAAAAAGGTAACTTGAACAATTGAATACCTGTTCTGAGGCCTAAAAAGCAAGGATTTTATTTTTCATAATTTCTTGAATGAATGCATTTTTTTTATTTTTTGGCAATGTTGGGATATTAGTCACATCCTGAATCCTTGTACCGTTTATTCATCGTTTTTAAATCCGTAGTCAGTAGATCATTCATAACTTTCAGTAAAATGAATAGTTAAATAATTACCTGATGAAAATACTACCAACAGCTACCCTCCAAAACAGGCACCATTTATTTTATTATACTGAATGTCTTCTTAAATTAAGTCAGCAAAAAAAAAATCGTCGATCATCTTTACGTTCACGTTTAGAAAGCTTTCAAACTCCTCGCTACTTCTAAAAAGATTTACTGACCTTTTTATTGTTTGTTTGATACTATAAGAGTCTTTTATCATATAAAGTTTCGTTATTTCTGCACTCGCAAGCATGTTTCGTCTGTCGTTTGTTGTTTTCAAGTAAGATACATCGGACGCAAGCTTTTATTGACGTCAAGTTTATTCCAGTTCTTTCAAACGTGCAACTGACGTTTTGAGAATTCTACGGTGAACCGTACGCGCATAATATCCATGCATGTGGCATTACCGTTGTGTTACCCGTTGTCACATGCGTTGCTAAGGCTGAGGGTAATAGAACGGATTGTTAACTGCGTCGTAACCAATCAGATTTTAGTATTCAACATGAAAGTATAATAAAAGTTATTGTATAGGATTAACATTTACTTAACATGTCAAAGTCATTTGATGCTTTTATGTCAGGCAATTGTTAAAAACACCAAACGATTTTGTTTTGTTTTTTTAAACTTTATTCCCCAAAGATAAGCAAACTCCCCCAGATTTGAATCTTTGAATTCCCTCAGGATTTCTCATCTATGACTACCATTAGAAACGATGCACTATTTTGTTTTTAATTAGCATAATTTCACAATTGATGCTTCTTAAATTTATGATTTTAAAAAATTGCTTAGATAATGATACTGTGATGTAAGCAAAAAAATCGAAAGGATGGTTTTGTTTTTATTATTATTAATATCATTTTTTTTTGCAGTCGCACTTGCAGCTGATTCCAAAATGGGTTTTTTTCTGCAATGTGGAGGAGTTTGTTTTCTTCGAATATACTTTATTAACTAGCTTTCACTGATTCGAATTATTTCACTCAAAGGCAGCTCATGGTCATAAAGGGGTTTTTTTTTTTATCACGTATCAATATTTCTTAACAATCAATGTTTTATTTGAACTAGTGTATTTGTTCGTTTAATGTCGATTTTTTATACTCATATTGAGACTTCACCATGTACTTCCCTGTTTGAATGATTAAATATTTAGACCTTTCTCTCGGCACACAAGACCGTTGAGCAGTGATCTTAATCTTTGAAATTTAACATAACTTATTAGATGTTTTAACATTAGGAAATATACGAAAATTCTTACTGACAGAGAAGCAAAAAAGATTTTCTTATACTTAAATATTGCACGAAGAACAACAAAGCGTTGGGCCCATCATCTTGTTTAGGTAAGTCATGAATCCCTATTAGTGCGCGTTCTTTATTGCCCAGAAATTGATTTTTAAAGAAATGTGTTTACCTGAAAATCATTTATTTAATCTAGCAAGTAATTTCCAAATCAAGAGTGATATTTTATAGGAAAAGATTTGTTTTAAAGAGTGCATTTATCAAATTGCACAAGTTAAGGCCAGCCGAGATCGCTGATGGTTTTGTTATGGTCTTCAGAAAACGTAATACACACATTTACTACACTTCAATTCGCATGTGAATTCGGTGAACTCCTTAGGTTAAGAATACGATTATGAAGGGGTGCGACAATTACGACAGGATTCCACTTTCTCTCTTAATCTCCCTAGGTACCTCACCCGTGTAACAACGGATAATTAAAGGGTACAAAAAATCTGACTATTCAAGTATTGAAACTACCCCCGTCCCGTCTTTTACCGGGGTACAACGTTTTCTAATTTTGTTACATTAGTAACTGCTTCTTTCGTAATTTAATGCATATCAGCCTAAACTATACTGGAGTGTGTTTGTTTCCTATAGTGATTTTTTTCAATTTAATGCATATCAGCCTAAACTATACTGGAGTGTGTTTGTTTCCTATAGTGATTTTTTTTCAATTTATAATCATTTTGAAATACATGAATGAGGAAAATATTCCCCAGTTTATATATGTATTGATGGCTAATGTACATGTATGTATCAGGCTGATTCGCCTTCAAAAAGTTTTCATTAAAGGTACTTGGACACAGATTTGAAGTTAATATTTTCTCATTTTTTCTATATCACGAATTATATATTTTAATAGCATTTCACACAAAAATTAATTAAAAATCTTATTTCATTTAAAAGTTATTAAAACTTTATATTTTTTGGCGGGTTTGATTGACACATCCTTCCACTTTCACAAATTTTAACTTTATTCTTAATCCTTAGGAAAAGTGGCAATTTTGATGTGTTTTTAATGAGAAATATTAAAACTTTTATCAAGAAAAATAATTTTATTCAAAGTAAAAATGTTAGAAATCAAAACACCTTCACAAGTATCATCATTCCGAACTAAGAGATGCGTACAGAGTTTAGCAAATCGAGCACACTCGTGTTATGTACACAGTTTTTGTAAACAGGGCTCGAGTTCTGTTATTGTTTATATTTAGAATTCACCGGGTGCGTTCAATCGTCACAGTCTGCTTACGACAACTGCACGGACTGACAATATATTGTGTGTTTGTTTTGCTTTCGAACGTGTCTACTCTGAATTTTCTGGATTATAGTATTAATATTTTTCATTTATACAAAACGAGATTGCCACTTTTCCTAAGGATTAAGAATAAAATTAAATTTGTGAGAGTGCAAGGATATGTCAATCAAACCCGCTGAAAAATTTGAAATTTCAATATCTTTTAAACGAAATAAGATTTTTAATTAATTTTTGTGTGAAATGCTATTAAAATATATAAGTCGTAATATTATAGAGAAAATAATAACTTCAAATCTGTGTCCAAGTACCTTTAAGTTGTTTTCTTTGCAAGTGTTGTTTGATAAAGCAGAAAAAACACTTCCACGTAAACAAGTACATGTATACATTCAAAATGTCGGTAAGATCACTTAAAACTTTGACTGTCAAAATATTTTTGAACTTTGTATCCATTATTACAATTTTTTTATTATCATTAATTGACTAAACTTGGAGTCATCGGCTAACTACAGATTGAAAGTTTATCAGAAGTCTACGATGAAGGCAATTCAAGTGACTCGAGGTAAAAAATGAACAATTTGTTTTTGTACAGTTTACATTATGTTTTTATGGAAAACATCTTCCTCATCATCTACAGTGTGTCTTTAAGAGGGCTGGGTAGTTGTGGCCCTTTTCAGACTGTGTTGATCTCTTTTAGAAGAAGAGCCCCATATGTAGATATACACAAAATATCAAATTTAAAAACGAAAATGTATGAAATGTGTTTTTTTTGGCCAAATGATAGTTGACAGCTTAAAAGAAATCATATCTTAAAAAAATTAAGTGACATCTGATGGTTAATTTGTTGACCCCCAGCCTTCTTAACGTTGTCCTTGGAAAAACTTCAAGCCCCTTTTGTTTTATTGCTTGTCAACCTACAGGGATTTTAACATTTCAGAGGATGATAATTTTATGACAGGTGGAAGGGACTTATTCGTCAAATCCAGGATACAAGTCAGAATCAATAAATGAATTGAGACGGATGGATTTTAAGGCGCCTAAAAGACAAAACCAGCACGGTCTTACTTAATCATTTTTATGTCTTTGAACGTCAATTGCCAAAAAATAAGAATTTTGATCACGGAAATGCAGACAGTGTTATTTGTTATATTTTTTTCCTGTCTGAAGTGTGTTATTTCCGAAGTACAAAACTGGGGTTGATAAAACTCGGAGCGGTTAACCGAAAAAAATATATCAAGTAATATACTGGAAACAGACATAAATCATATAGAAACTAGAATTTTGAGTTAATATTTCATATTTAATTAACACTAATCAATGCAATGTGGTTTATTTATTTGTTCTCTCTCAGAACTATGGATTGTACATGCGATGATCAATCAACTTTATACTAATTAGACCCAAACACAACCCCATTTCAACGAAATAAGTATTTCAGGTATGGCAAATTGTTAACGTATTATTAGCTCACCTGAACTGAAAGCTCAAGTCTGCCCGTCCACCTGTAAACTTGTCATTTCCAACTAATTCTTCTTAAGAACCATTGGGTCAATTTTAAATAAAGGTGATACAAAACACTCGTAGATAAAGGGGATTTTAAATTATTATGGGAAATAATCAAGAAAAGACAAAAATAGGATGGGTTCATTGAATCCTATCAATATTCACTGGGTCTAGGAAGCTAAAACTTATGTGGAAGGTTTCTGAGGTATGGTTGATTCTAAATTGTTCAATCGTTGTAATGGATACTTTCAGATCGCTGCAACGGACAATTTCTGATCACAACAGTCAAAACAAACCATACGCACGGTAAGTTATCACTGTTTGCTCTTGAATCTTTGACGAACATGATATACTGACACGCAAAAGAAACGCAACACCCTTCTTTAGGGGAAAAAAATTATGTAAAGTAAAGAATTTTGTATCTTAAAATTATGAATATCTTCAATTTGGTAAACATCGGTAATTTAACGGTTGAACGATTTTCATAACATAACCGGAAGTCAAGTTTGAGTCTGCTTAACAGAAATCAAAAATTGCATGTTTGACAAAACATTTGGAAATATTACGGAGTTTTAAGGGTTTTTTACTGTTCATCATAAGTAATGCAGCAATATTTCAAAAAAAATAAACTCTCCTTTCGTTCCCCATAACGATGCTCAGGCTACTTGAAAATAGCTTATATACGCATTTCCATAGCTCGAGCTGGAAAATTTCAATGTAAAGGTGAAGAAGAGTTGCTGATGCAAAATTTCACAACATTACGCCTCAACAGGGTCTTACGTATCATATGCATTATGGACAGTCTTTGTACCGGAAGTCAGAGGGTGGCCACACTGCTCTAAGTTAGGGAAAATTCGACCTAATCATCTGAAAAACGGGCATTTAAAAATGCCAAAAAATAATTCCTTTGCTCAGATCTCGATATTAATGAACCTATTGTATCGTAGAAATTAAGCTGCAATTGTTGTTTAGGGCAGTCTTGCACGTTTTACTTGAATGGCTAGGAGGGGGTGTTTAAACAGTCTTATTTTACTTAGTAAAGTAAACAGATAAACATTTAACATTTTTATCAAATCTCTGATGTTCTGAAAAGTGAGTTTAGCCTTACTTAATTTATTAGCTTTTGAAAATCATAAGATAAAAAAATCAAACCTTTGTAGATAACTGCTTGTTGCGTTTCTTTTGCGTGTCAGTATAATAATTCTTTCCACGGAATGAGTCTTAAATTAAAATCGAGGTTGAAAGTCAAGTTTTGTAGTCGTTTAATGTTCATATCATAGAAATAAGGATTTTCCTATCGTGCACACGTGGCACTCCGATGCTGTCGTATTTTCAAGAGAGATTTTGCTAAATAATAGACCATTTTACAAGATATTGAGGCGTATCGTATTAAGAGAAAGATACACATGTATATATACTTGTTATATTTTTGTTAAAAATTATGTTTTAAAGTTGATACAGGCAAATTATTTTAAGCTTGAAGGGAACGGATACTTTATGATTTGGACACCGGACCCTTCCAGATCATTACTGAAACCCCAAAACCTTAGACCTAGACAGATCTCCCCCCCTCCCATAATATCGATTTTCTTACTTGTATTTTTAAAATTTGAATAGGCTACAGTTGACGGAATAAAATTCTAAAATCATATCGTATGATCTTAGTCCTGAGTACATATAAAGAAAAATCAAATATATCAAGATTTAAAAGAAAATAATTTAATTTTGTTTATATTCTAGTCTCTCATTGGTTGATTTCCAAAAAGGAACGCAAACCATTTCTTGATAACCTGGTTTGGTATGGGGACACACCCCCTTGACAACCAGCAGAATCATCTGTATCCATGCAATCCTCTCATTTCCAGTCCATGGGATTCATAAAAAAATACAGATTTAATAAATGTGCCTTTAACTTCAAACAGTAGCTCGCTCTTACCTCATGTAAACAAACATCATGGCTGCTAGATCTGTGTATCAGTTATTACGTCCCCTTGTTTCAAATCACTTCCGTTACTAGGGATGTATCATTGAGCGGCAAATTTGAACTCATAAAAAGCACCACAATTTTACACCCACAGTTGTTTAATTATTTTAAAATTTTATTATATGGAATGACTCTAATTCTTGGCCAAATTATTCGATGATAACCTGGTTTGGGTCAGTTTACGCTTTTTTATAATCCGCTTCGCGGATTATAAAGCCTAAACTGACCCAAACCAGGTTATCATCGAATAATTTGGCCAAGAATTAGAGTCATTCCTTAAATATTCATTTGTTTTATGGGTTTTATTGCGTATTACAACTGTTGCTCTTTTGTTTACATAAATGCGTGAAATTGTACTTTTATTCATACATCATGACCATTTTCCAAGATGTTTTAATTGGGACTTCTGTTTTTGTTGAACTTTCTTGGTATTATTATTAATAAATAATTTTTAGGAGTTGTGTTAGGAAAAAATAAAATAAATATATGTAGCAGAGTCTAACCCCCCCCCCCCCCGACAGTATGAGAATAGAGGGTGAAAATCAAATTTAGGCTACAAAAAACTTCATTCACATAATTTCTCACTCCTCCCTTTTTACCAGATCAAGTCTCAAATGGATTAGGTTTCATGCACTATCATAAAATATTAATGTTCCATTATATTAAATAAAAATGTAATGAACAGGCAATTTAATTATTGATATTTATAGAAGGGGGCAACACCTGCTCTAGGACAATTTAAAAGTTGAATGAAAAGTGTTAATTTTTATTTGTAATGTAGTCTTTTTTAAAAATACGTTTTATTTCTCATTTTGTTACTTATTGACAAAAGATTTGATTTAGACTACAGAAGATTTGCACTCACCCCAAACTTTGAATAGGTAACCATTACCCCCAACGTAAATATGTTATAGGTACTTATAGTTTACTATAGTTAATTATAGTAAATACTGTGATCTACCATGAAACTTCACTCTAGAACTTTTCTTGCAGATTTAGAGCCTTAAAATTTCTTAAAATACTTACCAATGATGTAAATTTTTGAATTCAAACCTTTTTTAAAGATACACATTTTTTATCTCAAATCCTACACACCACTTTAAACATGTTTCTACTTATTCATTTTTTAAAAAGAAAGTATTTGCAAAAAAGTCTAACATTATTATACATGTTACATTTGTATATATGTGATTAAAACTAATACTGGAGTAGGAAACTTGTTACATTTTTTTAGCTTCAAGATTCCTTGGAACTGGGATGTATCCCTATTCATTCTGCTTTAGGAGAACCAGAGAGCAGTCCCTTTAAAGTAAGTGTCAATTGAAATTCAAGTGAAAATGGGAAAAATAATGCAATCCTGTAGAAACTATTTAATGAAATACCGGTAATTATACACTGTATATCATGAATGATTTTATTATGAATTTATTTTTTTAGACAGTTTTCGAAGATCATGGGGAGAATGTTACAAATACAGTGTGTAATGTTTGTGATAAAGCATTCAAAACAAAATCATCAAAAGAGAAATTCTAGACTTCATGAAGGAAAAATGTGGAGATGTGACTTCTATCCTTTCCAAGCATTTTTTCACGGAATATGACTTTTAAAAAATACATAGGAAAAAAATGAAACATTCGACATTTGTCCACGTCTGTGACATTTGAACCAAAACATTTAAATCAAAGTTAGAGTTTAGCAATCATGTCAGGAGCCATCAAAATCGATTCAAATATTTGTGTCGTGTCTGTGGAAAAGGCTTCAATTATAAAACGATGTTGATCAGCATGAAGCAAAACATACTGCAAAAAAACTTTACGATTACAGTATATGTAACAAACTTTTTTCAAGTAAAAGAAATGTATAGAAACATTTAGAGACTTGCAAAATAGGTGAGAATAAGTACACTTGTGATTTATGTAGCAAAAAATTCAAAAGTAAAAGATACCTTCAAGAACGTTTACTCGGCCACAACAACCCTGAAAGATTTCAGTGCTCTACATGTGGTGATTTTTTTTAAATATAGGGCTTCTCTTTACAAGCACGCCAAAAAGACTGGACATCAGTGAGATGTTTGTGAAATAACTAGTTTGCTTTACATATATTTTTTTTTATCAGTACAAAGATACACAAAATTATGAAATTAATAAAGCAAGTTCTGCAATGAATGAGTGTTATATTGTTCTCTTCAAGATTAGTTTTCTGTTAAATGTTCAATCCCAAGTCTTCTTGTTTCCAAAATTTTGCTTTCATCACTTTTGTGATGTCTAACTGGTAGACAGCCCCGAGTAACCTCCCCCGGTTTCGAAACATCTCAGCGTTTGCTAATTCGTTGTTTTCTTCTCCCTCTACTTGGCATATCAAATTCGTGGTCTCTGGAAGCATAAGTCGGACTTTTAATAATATTTATACTTAAAGTATTATTGAATTATCAGAGTATAATAAACATACACTTGTCTGCTTTATATTGATGAATTACCTGAGAACAATGTCTTCTTCCAGTGACTGATCGTCGTTTACGTTACTTGTACTTGGAACATTATTGAATTTTTTGTAGACATCTTAAGGATGTATTCTTCTGATACCCGGAAAAAACGTGCATTAAACTTTCCACATGCTTATATTTTTTGAAAGTGTAATATCCAAGGATAATTTAAAGACGAGAAAAGTGTATGTTATTGTTCATCTAAGAGAGATTCAACCCCTCGAACAAAGGCCAAAATAGAGCATGGGAAATTTCATTAAAAAAGCTATTAGACCATAACATACCTCATAAACTTATAAATACAATCAATTTAAACTTAATTTGGCTTAAGTTTACTTGAAAGTATTGCAAAGTTAATTTTTTAAGCAAAATATGAGCAAATATATACCAATTTGATAAGTTGTACCCCAAAATGTTGTTCACCGGTGTCAAATCTAGGCAAATTTTTCCCTATAAAATTGCTTGAAAAACCAAAGAAAAACATATTTCTACAATTAAACTTTTTCAGAAAATTGTTGCACAGTTTCTTTAGGTATTATGGTTCCTTTTCATATAGCATGAAAAGTAGGGGTTAGTGTACATATAAAAAAAATTCGATTTTTTTTATATCCCCACCCCCTATTTCTTTTTCAGCATTTAATGAAAATAAATCAAGGCATTTAGGCTTTAAAGTATCTGTTTTATTCACCAAATATTCAAAATATTGTGATAATTTCAGGTAATAATTGCAATTTTGTTAAGAAAATCTTTTTAGGAACAAAAAGTAATCATTTAACAAATAAAAACTAATAGTTTGTTGGATGTCCTCTTTTCCTTTTGCCCTGCGGGTTCCGGATTGGATCCTGGTGTGTGGTGTTGGATGGTGGCTTCCCTGCAATCTGTCATATCCAGTCCCACTTTCTCAATCTGATTTGCATGGTTTTCTCCATCTGATTTTAGTGTTTCTTAAACCCTGCTCTCTTCTAAAGACTAAAGTTCTTCATTTGAGATTCTTGTGAAAACAAGTCTTCCCTTTAAAATTTATTTTAGAAAAAAAGATTATAATTTACTGGTATAATATCATTGTTAAAAAAATGTAAAATCATTATTTTGTCTATCCGACTTTGTTTTATGAACCCAAGCCTGTAGATTAGACTCAAATAATTTCTACAATGTTCTATGACGTTTCAGAAATATTCCATTTTTTAACCCGCATAGGCCGCCATAGAATGAAGCGAACTAGTTTCTAACGGAATGTAAGCAGCTAAATATTATAGATGTTATCTTATTATTTTCTTATAGTATGTCTATAAATTTGGGGTATATATTCTGCATTTACGATATCAAAGGAAACTTATCTTATACTAAGAGCAAAAGTTGCAATAAAAAAGATAATACGAATGTTGTCGTCTGCACGCATCTGGAGACCCCTTAGGCCTAATGTTACGTTTTATCAACAATATCATGTAAATCTTCAAAATCTAAACCATTTTGTGTAATATGGGTAGGTGTAAAATTTTTGGATTTAGATGCCAAATGGTTTAAATAACTCCACATTTCTTTAGGACTTGAGCTTTCTTCAATTGCTGATTTGTAATACTTTGATTTCGCTTGGTCTATTAATTGTGTCACTTTATTTCTCCAAATTTTGTAATTTTCTGAATTCCTTTGTAAATGATATGTATCGCGTAAATGTCTAGCATCATTTATTTCCTGTGTAAGCCATTTAGGTCGAATTTCAGTCTTGACTCTTTTAGTTTTTACTTTGGCATGCTTGTTAAGGATATCAATGTGACTCGAACGAGTTTGCGGCCTATTGGCCTCTTGTAAAAATTATTGCAATGACTAGGCATCCTAAGAAGAACATTTTTTGTCTGAAGAAAAAGCAGTTTTACGTCCCATTTCCTGACAAGCGCCTTGATCCTGATTATTATAGATTTTTATATTTTTGTTGGAAGAATAGTTTAATCAATGCACTTTAGTCACTAGCTCACGCTAAACATGGGCTCAAAAGTTTAAAATCTCCACCATTACTTAGACAGAGATGAAAGGAATCGTAAATCACCCTTACTGAATAGATAGCATGGAACACATCGATCATTTTTTAAAGGTATTGTATTGTAAATAAAAAGAATGATAAAACTTTTAATCACTCAAATTTTGAAATGAAAAGAAAAGCAAACACTTCATTTGACTCTTTTAAATTGTCGAGAAAATGAAAAAACTCTGTTACCATTGTTGGATGATGACGTTTTAAATGTGTTAATATCACTTTAGAAAGATATAAAATATATATAAATAATAAACAGTATTTAAGCTTAGGCGTAGAACAAACACCGCCCTCTAAAACACCATGGAGGAATGAGCATCCATGCGCGGATCTAGAGGGGGGGTCGGGGGGGTCAGGACCCCCCCTGGAATTTACCAGGTTAAAAAATGTATATACGAAAAAAAGAAAAAAGTTACTATGGACCCCCCCCCCAACCTGGTAAACGCGAATATGTATGGAATGGGTATGAAAAGTGAAAGATTTGAGGCAATAGAAGTCACCATTCCCCCCCCTCCCCCCCCCCCCCACCCACCCACGAAATAGGTTTTTGGCGTTTCGGCGAGTTTAGTTTTTTTTTTTTTTTTTTTTTTTTTGGCTTGTCAAGAAATTTCTGGGTTGGATTTTTTTGGGTCTGGGGTGGACCCCTCTGGAAAAAATTTCTGGATCCGCGCCTGGCATCCCCTGCTGACCGGTCACGCCTACTATGAGCTCTTTGTCATGATCGGGACAGAAAAATTCGGCAGATAACTTAATGTGAAAATAATGACCTAACAATGATGATGAAAAACGCGTATCCGCATTTGAAGTCATGCTTACAAGGTCACCGTATCGAGCATAGAAAAAATGACTATAAAGTAGACTTGTTTCATCAACTTGTTTGTCAATTTCTTACCTCATTTAGGGAATTGATCGTACGTAGAGCATACTAGTACTCTTGCGTATCAAATCAACTGAGAAAAATAAACTCCAAATGCAGGTGACAAGGGTATATTGCTAAATAAGTAAGTAAAGTTGACGACTGAACTGTTGAAGTCATGATTCTTTATAATAAAGATTCATTGCAAGATTACCATTTACACCTTTTCTAGTAAAATATTCAAGTATGTTGTCGACATATGAATGGAAATGACCATTGTTAATTTATAATGTATCGCCGGTATCTGGAAATGTCGAGTTGAAGGTTACAGCAGTTGTTTTCTATACTTCTCATGTTCAGGTTTGGAATAAAGTAATACATGTTCAACAAGAGGCCTGCTGATAACAGGGTGCAATTGGTACACATGGGAAGTCCGATAAATTGGTCTTCAAAATCCACAAATAGATATTGTCAGTCAGAAATTATCGTATTCAGCAGTGTTCAGAGTACTTCTGTGTACAATCAGATTGATAAACAAGAGGCCCATGGGCCTTATAGGTCACCTGAGTATCATGCAACAACTTTCCAACAATTGAAATTGATTCATGTTTTAAACCAGAGGCCATGAAATTCACAATTTTGAAAGAGGCACCATTGCTTATCATAATCATACACTCAGCATGCTCACTTTGGTTACTTAATACCCAGAGGTATCTCAGAGTAACAAAGAGAAAATGCATTTTCACTTTATCAGTTGTGCACCCCATCCCACAGGAACCACTGACCCTGGGGCTACATCTTTCAAAATTTTGGAAATTTTATAAATTTTATTTCATCATATTGTTAATTAATACCAAAGTGCAGATTTCAAAGCATTAAATTCTTTTCAGACTATGTATCCCCCCCCCCCCAAGTACCTCTGTCCCTGGGGCCAGGAAATTAACCATTTTTGGAAGAAGCAGCTTTCTTCGTCTTAAATATATACTAAGATCATTGGCATAATACCCAGGAACCAAGTAAAAGATTTTAAAAAGATTCATGCATTTTCAATATATAAATATTAGAGCCCCACCCTAACACAAGAAGCCCTGACCCAGGGGCCCTGAAATTCACAAATCTCAATGAGGCATCCTTCCTCCTCATAACTATGTACATAGTACATTGGTTTAATACCCAGGTGCAGAAAAGAAGATTTTTAAAGAATTTATGCATTTTCACTATATAATCAATAGAGCCCCACCCTAACACCAGAAACCCCAACCCAGGGGCCGTGAAATTCAGAATTTTGGAATAGGCATCCTTATTTAACAAACTATGTACTTGGTTAGTTTATTGAATACTCAGGAGCAGAGAAGAAGATTTTCAAAGAAATAATTCATTTTTTACTATATAATCTATATAGCCCCGCCTAGCACTAGAACCCCTGACCCTGGGGCCATGAAATTCACAATTTTGATTGATTGATTGATTGTATACTGTTTAATGTCCCTCTCCAGAATATTTCACTGATATGGAGACGTCACCATTGCCGGTGAAGGGCTGCAAATTTAGGCCTATGCTCGGCACTCAGGGCCTTTGAGCAGGGAGGGATCTTTATCGTGCCACACCTGCTGTGACACGGGGCCTCAGTTTATACGGTCTCATCCGAAGGACCGCCCCATTTAGTCGCCTTTTACGACAAGCAAGGGGTACTGAGGACCTATTCTAACCCGGATCCCCACGGGGCCACAATTTTGAAAGAGGCAGCCTAATTCAACATAGCTATGCACTTGGTTAGTTTATTTAATTACCATGAACAGAGAAGAAAAATTTCAAAGAATTTATGCATTTTCACTATATAATCTATATACCCCCCCCCCCCCCAAGCACTAGAACCCATGACCCTGGGGCCATTAGATTCACAATTTTAGAAAAGACAGCCTTATTCAACATAATTATAAACTTGGTTATTTAATGCCCATAAACAGAAAAGTAGAGTTTCAAAGAATTTATGCATTTTCACTATATAATCTATATAGCCCCGCCCTAGCACCTAAAAACCCCTGACCTCAGGGCCATGAATTTCACAATTTTGAAAGAGGCAGCCTTATTCAACATAACTATGTACTTATTTAGTTTATGTAATGCCTAGGAGCAGAGAAGAAGATTTTCAAAGGAATAATGCATTTTCACTATATAATCTATTTAGCCCCGCCGCCCTAGCACTTGAACCCCTGACCCTGGGGCCACGAATTTCACAGTTTGGTAGAGGACTCAATACTGATTACAATCATGCCAACAGTTTGACTGCTTGATGTCCAGGAGTAAAGAAGAAGATTTTTAAAGATTGCACTAATTCTAGTGATTTTGGCCCCACCCCTCGGGCCCTAGGGGGGCAGGGACCACGAAATTCACAATTTTTGTTCCCCTTCACCCATAGATGCTATATGCCAAATTTGGTTGAAATTGGTTCAGTGGTTTAAGAGAAGCAGCTGAAAATGTTCAAATGTTAACGCACGACGGACGACGCACACCCGCACGACGACGGACGAAAACAGATAGCAATAGGTCACCTGAGTTTACTCAGGTGACCTAAAAAAGATGCATGTATATTTCTACAGATAAGTAGTTGTATAAAGTTAAAATAAATTATATGAAATTTAGATAGAATACAAATAGAATAAAACTCATAGCATGTTATAGTCCGTATCATGTATATCGCTCAGCCCGTCTTTTTAACACAATTATACAGCTTCATACAAGTTTTCGTAAAGAGAAAATAATTAAAGAAACAATACAGTTCCTTTATGTCCGAGTTCATATCTCTCAGTAGGACGGTTATATATGTCTGTTTCTTTGACAAGTTCATTTATCAATTTTATGATGATTAGGTTATAAACTCAGAAAGCACTAGCTGCATTATAAATTGCATATGCATGGTCATTTTGTTACAAAAGACATTAACACTTGTAACAACACTGATATTTAACTAGAATCTCTTGTTGCTACAGCAACAAAGAAGGTCTTCCGTTCTCCTCTATTTATCTGTATAAATGATCTTTTATCTATGTTAATATTAAAAATGATGACAGGAAAACAAACGGCCGGAGGAGTAACTTACCAAAATTCTCGACGTTACTTTAGACAATTATAGTCTTAATAATATTTATCAAAATCATTTTCAATAAATTTTATCACTTCCTGTGATGACCAAAAGTGATGGCGGATGCATTTTACCTGATATCTGTTGCCCACTCTCCATGGTTTATTAGTCATATGACTTAAGTGTCTTGATATGTTACAGTTTAAGAGATCTCGTAATGTTAACTTTTCATTTTGAGGACAAGAAAGCACGTAAAAAGGTATTTGAGGTTAGTCTGGACATTTGCAGTCTGAATAACATGTCCTTAAATCATTCCAAATACTTTTTTTATATAAGGATATCTATGGGATAGTATGATACTCAATTTATGCAGTTTTTCTCTCATAACCGGAAGTTGTCGTTTTTGTTTCCAGTGGGACTGACATATTTCGAAACTACAAAGAAGATGCTAAAATGTAATTCTAAAAAAGATTCCATAAAGAAAAGTTGAAATTTTGATTTATTTGATCACTTCCTGTGACAAGCGGAATGACGGCGGACAATCTTAACCCAGAAGGATTTGCCAACTCATCAAGGTCTACCATTCCGATAAGTTTGGTGTCTTAATCTCTTATCGTTTATGATATCTAGCTATGATGACTTCTCCTTTTGAGGAAAGGAAATCACGTGACCGGAAGTAAATTTTACGAAGATACTTGACAATACTGTAGACATACGCAGTCTTAGTAAAATATATAAAAATCATTACAATTACTTTCACTATAAGAAATATTTATTGGAAAGAAAAATACTCAAATTATGTACTTTTTCTCTTATAACCGGAAGTTGTCGTTTTTGCTTCCGGTGGTATTGATATATTTCAAAACTCAAATAAGATGCTATAATGTTATTCAAAAAAGTTTCAAAGAAGAAAAATTTGATTTTTTGATTTTTTTGTTCACTTCCTGTGACGACCGGAAGTGACGGCTGACGATCTTATCCAAATTGATTTTCCCTACTTATCAAGATCTACCACTTGTATAAGTTTGGTGTCTTAATCTTTAGCCATTTACGAGATCTAGCTATGATAACTTCAAATTTTAGGACAGGAAATCACGCGACCGGAAGTGAATTCCAAAAAGTTATTTGACGTTACTGTAGACATTTGCAGTCTGAATAACATATCCAAAAATCATAACAAACACTTATTGTGTAAAAAATATTTATGGGAGAGAAAAATACTGAAAATATGCAGTTTTTCTCTTATTACCGGAAGTTGTCGTTTTTGTTTCCGGTGGGACTGATATATTTCGAAACTACAAATAAGATGATATAATGTGATGCTAAAAAAGTTTCATGAAAGAAAAGTTGAAATTTTCGATTTCTTAGATCACTTCCTGTGACAACCGGAAGTGACTGCGGACGATCTTAACCCAAATGGACATGCCTACTTATTAAGATCTATAACTCATATAAGTTTGGTGTCTTTATCTCTTACCGTTTCTGAGATATGACTTAGACAAAATTATTTTGAAAAAAGCGGAAATCGGACATATCTGACGACCGGAAGTGAATTTTGAAAAAATGAAAAAAACGCCTGGGCGTATTTTAGTTCTCTATCATCCCTGAAAATTTCATGAAGATCTGTCCAGCCATCTCTGAGAAATCTTGCCGACAAGATTTGGGGAAAAAAATAATAATAATAATAATAATAATAAAAAACAGTAGAATCACTATAAGGTCTTCCGACTGAAACGGAAGACCTTAATTAAAGTTTTCCAAATCATATGTATGCATTTAATTCACCCAATTATGTAAGAATAGTATACACCCAAGATGTCATTCTGCTACGAGAAAAGAAAAATATAATGTACAATTAAGACATTTCCCAATAACTGTAATTTGATTTGCCTAACTAAATCAGGCGGATTTTTAATTGACGAGGCATTCTGTTAGGAGGTATTTGATGTTTGACATATACAAAAAAAAAACAATTTTTAGAAGTTTTAGAAGAAAATTGATAAACAACCCAAACTAAAGATATTTTTGTCGCCCGGGTGGCGCAATGGTTAGAGCGTTTGCTCTGGAGTCGCGATGTCTGGAGGTAATATCCTTACCTCGCGGGTTCTCTTCTAGCACACATATGCAGTATTTTCCATATGAAGGAATCCAAAACATAACGTAAAATTAACGTTTTATTTTTAAAAAAATCAGATCTGTAGTATTTTATGAATAAGAAAATGCGAATGATACTTAATCGTAAATTTTATTGTTCAATAGCAGATCAGACTCAGTGGTCAAGGTTAAACATAAAAAGATGTGTTTAGACACTGATGCCCCCTGTATGACACTTTTTTTCCCCCCAACGCCTGTTTACCTTTTTTGTCTTTATCAAATTATTTTTTCTGAATCGACTTTTTAGATTTATTTATGTATTGAGAGAGAGAGAGATTGGACATAGTTAAACAGAAAAAATGAAACTGATTTAATTATAATAAACACTTCGGTTTTTTCCCTGGAAAATATAGAGGAAGTCAATTCAACCTTAATAATTTAGAACCAGAAGTCTCATCAGAGACTGTAGCTCTACTAGTCTGTACGTATAACAAGCTAATTCAGAGAAGTTGTGTCCCCCGCTTATAGTGAAAAGTAAACCATGCGCAGTTCGGGGGTCGGGGGTTCGGATCCCCTTGACTGAATTTGTAGCATTATTAAATGTATACTGAAGCAAATAAAATATGCCAATATGGATATAAATCTTTGATTGATTATTCTTCATTATGAGTGTAGAAGATTCTTTTTATATGGAATATTAATCAAACTGTAATGTTGATTTTATGAGTTTGTGCAAGCCAGACCTCATAAATTTTTCATTTCACATGCTGAATACTATGATTTAGTAAAAAAAAAAAAGCATTTCGAACAAAAAAAAATTGATCGTCCGGGATGATCCTGAGCCCTCTCACATGCGAAGCGAGAGACATACCACTAGACCACGGAGCAGCTGTAAGTCTGCCAAAATTGTATACAAATATGAAATGACATACATGTATATATTCACGTTCGATATTGTCAAAATTTTAAACAATGCATGGTGTCTAATTTAACCTTTATTAAACAGTTTTAATAGATGTAATAAGAATATAAAGTCCACCGAGAACCTGTTTTATACGTAATAATTCTCCTCATACCCCTGTGCTAAAAATAGCGAAATGTAATACAATAAATACTAATAAAACAAACGGGGCGGGACACTTTGAGAGGCGTGGGAGAGGTCCTAGGGAGTTTTGGTATAAAATTACATTGCAAAAGATCAAAATCTTCTTGAAATATCGCCCGGAAATGATAATGTTTCATACAAATAGAATGTAAAAATTTACGACCTTGAACTTTGACCTTTTGACCTCAAAATCAATAGGGGTCTTCCTTAGACCAGAAGGAGTTGTTATGTAAAATTTCATTGCAAAAGCTCAAAGGGTTCTCGATATATCGCTCGGAAACTAAAGTGTTATAACAGACAGAATTTGCGAATTTATGACCTTGACCTTTAAACTTTTGATCTCAAAATCAATAGGGTTTTTTTTTAAGTCCATAGGGAGTTGCTATGCAAAATTTCATTGCGAAAGCTCAAAGGGTTCTCGAGATATCGTGTGGAAACGAAAGTGTTACAGACAGACAGAAAGACGGACCCAAATTAATATCCCCCACTTTTCAAGCGGGGGACAACAAAGGGAAAGTAGCACTTGTAGTTAAAACTTTGCAACAGGCAGCAATAAATAGAATTATGTATCTTGGTAGTGTCTACTTGTGTGCCAAATTATAATGAAATCAAACCAAAATTGTAGGATTAATAGCGTTTTAAAGGAAATTCACAAAAAATTCTATTTTTAGTAACCATAGCAACACTGTTCATCGACATCAGAAACCGGTGCATTCATTATTTACCTTAGTCTAGTCTACTTGTGTGCCAAGTTATACTGAAATCAGATCAAAACTGTAGGAGGAGTAGCGTTTAAAAGGAATTTCACAGAAATTTCTATTTTTAGTAACCATGGCAACACCGTTCATCGAAATCAAAAACCTATGCACTTAATTAGGGGTGGGACGATATACCGATACACCGATACATATCGATATTTTCCTCTAAGATACGGTTTACGATACAAGCATTCAAATATCGGTACGAAAAGATACACGAACGACCTATCCAAAAATTGAAAATGAAAGTACCTGTCCTTGAAAATGGCGGCCTGTACGAAGCGAAGAGATGGTGTTGATATTAAAAACACACTTTAGAACAAATAAGCCGTTGATTATGGGTAATACGTTTTCACTTTTAAGCAGCCTCGGAAGATTGGACAAGAAAAGTTCAGTGTGAAAAGCGTGCTATACACAGAAAAGTATCGTTTCCAGAACATTTGATATTATTAATTGTTAGTCCATTCATACTTTTTTTTGGTAATCTCAACTTGGCGACAGACTTTCAGCAATTAATAATAATGTAAATGTGATTTTTTTAAATGAATTTTTAGTCAGCGTTCGTTGATAAACTACACAACTATTTGTAAACAACTTGTTAATAGAAATTTGGTAATATGTATAATTGTCCTGTACTATTGTTTTTGTAAAGTTTTAGTCAATGAAGTTGATGAACTTCAAGTGTTAATTTCATAGCACACATGATTTGATATAGAATAATTTTTTGAGTTAATGTCAAGACAAAAAAATTAAATAAAATACTAATTCTTTTGAATAGTTTTATAATTTATCATGTTGTATTAATGTCAAGACCAAAAAAATGAAATAAAATACTATTTTTTAATAGTTTTATGATTTATCATAATATCGAGATATGTATCGTATCGTGCCAATATATCGAGATACGTATCGTATCGCAAGATCTGTGTATCGTCCCACCCCTACACTTAATTATGTATCCTATTGTAGTCTACTTGTGTGCCAAGTTATATTGAAATCAGACCAAAACCGTAGGAGGAGTAGCATTTTGAAAAATTGTATACAGACAGACGGACAGCTAGACAGACGGACGGACATGTACTATCGCCTCATAAGCTTTTCTGATCTCTGACCAGTAGGGCTAAAAATACAGATAAACTGTCAAAACCGTCCTATGATGCAGACAAATGAATTTTTCACATTTGACTTTTTGATTGATTGTATTTTGTTGAACATCCCTCTCGAGAATTTTTCACTCATATGGAGACGCAACCAGTTGCCGGTGGAGAGCTGCTAATTTTGTCTTAATTATGCTCGGCAATCAGGGCCATTGAGCAGGGAGGGATCTTTTTCGTGCCAGCACCTACTGCGACACGGGACCTTGGTTTATGTAGTCTCATCGGAAGGACCGGTCTCCCCGTCCCACAGAGGGATTCGAAACCGCGACGTAAGGATCAACTCCTTACTTCGCGACTCTAGAGCAAACGGTCTAAGCACTGCGCCACGCGGGCGACTTTGAATTTTTGAGGTTTGACAGGTGGTAAGCGAGCTGAGTCGGATTTCCTTTCCTTTTAATGGACTCTAAGCTGCCAGGGCTAGTTTGCTAAGAATTAGCGTATCGCAATGATCAAGAGTCTCCAAAGATTTATCAAGTTAAATAAAAATTAATGAGTGTTGTCTTTTTAAATGCGTTATTGCAGTGTTTTTAATGACTACTTTTGATTTATGTTTCCTCTGTTCTAATCGTAATCCGAACACAGTGGATTTACAAATGGTTAGGTAGGCTAGACTCATTTTGAGAGGAAACACGCTTGTAATTTAGTAATTAAATGCGTTTCTTTATCAAATTAAAATTGTAAGGGTTTGCTTAATTTTTTACAGGATTCATTGGCCAGTGGTACGCTTTATTGTTCTCTTTTGGATTGCTACGATAAAGGAACTGACACCTTCTGTCTATTTTCTCCTTTTAGTGGGATCTTTGAGTAATTGATTAATTTGATATTGGACCTGTCAACTTCAGTTTTGCTTTAGACCAATACATAGGCAATAGAATCCTAACTCTAAAACAACACCACTGCAAGACAAATCAATACAAACTTTGCACCATCTGTTGGCTGTATTTTATCAAGTAAACCATTTTGTTTTTAAAGCTCTCAAAAATACATATGAAAGTTTTTATTATTAGCTGGATTTTAGTTCTAGATTAAGGCAGCAGTAGAGCGCCGCCCATGACTGTACATAATGTCACGTACGCTAATGGAACGATTTCCTGAACAAAGTTCTACTGGAGAGTTCTGATGCTCAGCTATGAAGCTGATGGCTTTGTGTCTGTTCTTTGATGTGACTCTACTGACAACACACTCTGTATCTTGCTATGGAGGCATTTTACGGTAAGAATCTAAAATGTTTTTGATTTAAATAGTTTTTATAGCAGTTAATTTTAACTATTCAATGAATTTATTAATAATTATTCTATTTAATATTAATTTTCTCAGATTAAAAAGTTGATATATTATTCTTTTTTTCGGGAGGGGGGGGGGCAAGGGTTGCTAATAAAGTGGGAATATTTTATATAGAGAAGTTTTCAGTGTTTTGTAGTTGGATATGGTATATATTTTGCAAGGGAAAAAAGGGTCAAGTTTTTTCGAGTCCGAGCCGGGTTGAAAGGAAATTATATGAATATTTTTAACATGCGAATTTCACATATCTATACGAGAGTTGTTCGTTAAACTTGTGAACAAGTTATCAAGAATGGAAAAATAAAACATTGCTTTCTAAAAATTCTACTACTCTTAAGTACTTTTTCCATCAATAAAGGTAGCAAATTTTAAAAAAAAATGATGATAAATGATGCTATAGCAAACAAAAAAAGGGGGATAAAAATAAAATATATGGAATATTATTTGTGATTACGCCTTTGGGATTTTAAAAAAGATAGCTACTAAGAAAAAAAATGTTATTCTATATGTGGCAAACAGTGTGGTTATTGCGGATGATACCATCAAGGTGTTTGAAGCAATTTTGTGTTAAACATTTTTAAACTTTATAAAGTTGAATAAGGCTCATTATTAATTATGTTCCCCAAACGAAGTTGGGGAACATATTGTTTTTACTCTGTTTCTTATTATTATTATTATTATTATTTTTCTTCTTCCTGGGAAAATCTTTTCCGCGAATGATCTTGTAAACTACACGTCCGACTTAGGTGAAACCTTTTTAGGGTCAGAAGGCATGTTATGTAGATTTGCGGAACGAAGGTCATTTTGCGCGCACGTGCTTGCAAGAGCGCGCACGTGTAACGCGTGAAATGACCAAAATAATAGATACAGCCGTAACTTTTCTATTTTTTGATTATATGCTTTGATACTCATAATATAAGTATATATTAGTAGTATAGACGTGTTGACATGGTCAAAATAGCAAGATCTCACGCGCATGCACGTGCGCTTCGCACTGATTGGTTGAAACTAAAGTCTCAATATCTTTCTTGTTTTTTCGTCATAATCCTTTGAAATTTTGAACTTAGTCACACAATATGAAGATCTACAGCATGATATATAATAATTTTCATGAAAGCACGTACATGCGCGTGTGCTGGCAAGAGCTTGCACGTGCAACGTGTGAAATTACCAAGATAATGGATGAAGCCGTAACTTTTCTATTTCTTGATGGAGTTT
>NW_026931544.1:0-4725 GCF_032062105.1 Saccostrea cuccullata
AGGGTTAGTTAGGGCTAGGGTTAGTTAGGGCTAAGGGGGGTTAGGGTTAGTTAGGGTTAGGGGCTAGGGTTAGGGTTAGGGTTAGGGGTTAGGGGTTAGGGTTAGGGTTAGGGTTAGGGGTTAGGGTTAGGGTTAGGGTTAGGGTTAGGGCTAGGGTTAGGGGGTTAGGGTTTAGGGCTTAGGACCCATTTATCCCCTCCACCAATCAAATCTGATCACGTGATTTCTCTCAGCCAATCAGAATCCTCCCCTATCTAGGCTGCTTATACTACTAGCATGCTCTTGCGTATCAAATCAACCGAGATACATAAACTCCGTATGCAGGTGATGGAGGTATATATAGGTGCATAAGTAAGGAAGTTGACGATAGAAAAGTTAAAGTCATCACGTTTATCATAGAGCTTGGTTGTTTAGATTTACCATTAACGTCTTCTTCAAGTAAAACATCTAAGTATAAAGATGTGTCAGAACCTGTGGTATCTTTTATCTCAAGCTCACCAGGATATATCGTATCGAAATAGGAATGGAAATTACCATTGTTAATTGACAATATATACGTCGTCGACATATCTAAATGTCGAGTTGAAGGCCACAATATGTGTTTTCTTCTTTTGACGCACATGATTTTGCACAAATCCTGCTTCATATGAATACAAAAATGGATCTGCTAATAACGGGATGCAATTGGTATCCATGGGAATTCCAATAGATTGTTGGAAGACCTGGTCTCCAAAAAAACACATGCATAGATATGCAATCAGAAACTCAAGCATCTTTTTGATATCGACTTCAGAGTACTGTACAATCAGTCTTTTGTTAACAAAATAATTTGGCAAATGACCAACGACAAGATAAGTAAATTTACGAGTTCCCAGTTGTCAATGATATAAAAAAATTATAAAGCTGTCGATTTTGGTATAATCTTGTGATTTCAAATTGTGCAAAAGTTCTTTGGAATTTTTAAGTATCCACATCTGATTTACACTTTTATCCTTCACTACTGTTAATATCATAGTGAGGAGTAACGAAAGAGGCTTAGTTGAACATCTACTGGAACCCGTTATGTATCTTTGTTGGTAAGGATTCTTATGAAGTGTCGGAATCCAGTATATATATATATATATATATATATATATATATATATATATATATATATATATATATATATATATATATATATATATATATATATATATATATATATGGTACTTCAAAATCATTTTGGTTCTTTGGGATATTTAGATATTAAAAACTGACATGATTTTGAATAATTTCCTACTAAGAAAGGGAACTATGAGTATAAATTGGATTAGAGCTTGTAGAATTAAATCCAAGTTCTTCTAAAAAAAAACAATTTATATAATGAGCCTTACAAAGACAATGTTAATGTATACAAATTTAATATATTTAACGATTATAAATGTCTTATCCAACTTCCAGTGATTTTCACCTGGCGTGTTTTGAGTTGTTTTAAAGTAATTATTTATATAAATACATGTACATGCCAATTTTATAAGAAATGCCAGTGTTTGTGACTGTGACAACTATGACATTCCTTGATTTTTTTAAATACATGTACTTTCCTGCCCCAGTAAACTTTCCTTGTTGAAATGACCAAAGAATCATTTATAATACGTACTGTGTAATGCTTGAAGATTATATACATCCAAGACTTCACTCAGCATCATAACCTTCCTCTTTTTCAGTTATTAGTTACGTAGTCTAGACAAAGTTTGCACATACCAGAAGTAGGTAGAAAAAACCTCTAACGGTACTCATAGCAAATAATTACACCTTAGTACATATATTGACAATGCTTATCGGTAAAGCATACCATCTTTAAGTTTTGAATTTCACTTGTTTGTCCAGACTTACAGGAAGAAAGGTCCATATATAACCAACATTAAGGTTTGGTTCGAATGTTTCAGTGAATAAGCTCTAAGTTTAAATGCACTCATTGCCAGACGGAGAGAGGAGGAACAGGAAGTTAATGGTCACCTGACTGAGACAGATCACCAGGCCACTAACTTAGACCCGGGTAAGTATTTTATTTACTCAAATATTCAATATCTCTATCATAAATATTAATTGATTTAAATATAATAGCATCAAGGCAAAGAGCCGTTCACAGTAGACTAGTTCAGTCGGTATAGCACTCGCTTTGTGATCGGGAGGTCGTGCGTTCGAATCTCGGCCGCCGCTGACTTAAGTCGAAAAGAAATGGGTAGCAACTATTCCTTCGCCATGCGCTCGACTTTTGAAGTAAAAGTTGTTCATTATTTGGACAAGACAAAAACCGAGTCTCCGTTTCACAACAGGCGTTGTCAGGATAACGATCCTTCACTGCTCCATGGTCCTAAGTGCTGAATAAAGGTCAAAATTTGCAGTCCTTCACCAGTATAATGGTTACGTCTCTAATATGAATGAACAAGAGGCCCATGGGCCACATCGCTCACCTGAGTAACTTGGTTGATGCAGTTCTTTACCAGATTCCCCCTCTTGCTATAGTCCTATCATGCCCCACTACTCCCTTCCCTTTAATGATTTTAAAACTTTAGAATCTACACTACCCTAGGATGCTTCCACATAAGTTTCAGCTTTCCTGACCCAGTGGTTCGTGAGAAGAAGATTTTAAAGATTTGTTCTATATATTTCTATGTAAAACTTGGAATTCCCTATTGTGGCCCCACCCTACCCCCGGTGGTCATGATTTTAATAATTTAATATCTACATTACCCAAGGATGCTTCCACATAAGTTTCAGCTTTCTTGGCCCAGTGGTTCTTGAGAAGAAGATTTTTAAAGATTTGTTCTATATAATTCTATGTTAAACTTGGATTCCCTAGTGTGGCTCCGCCCTACCCCCGGGGGTCATGTTTTTAACAATTTAATATCTACACTACCCAAGGATGCTTCCACATAAGTTTCAGCTTTCCTGGCCCACTGGTTCTTGAGAAGAAGATTTTTAAAGATTTGTTCTATATATTTCTATGTAAAACGTGGAATTCCCTATTGTGGCCCCGCCCTACACACG
The DNA here is from genome assembly GCF_032062105.1 of Saccostrea cuccullata. Lineage (NCBI taxonomy): Eukaryota > Metazoa > Mollusca > Bivalvia > Ostreida > Ostreidae > Saccostrea > Saccostrea cuccullata. The sequence goes on from NW_026931544.1 coordinate 3,034, forward strand.
GGGGTCATGATTTTAACAATTTAATATCTACACTACCCAAGGATGCTTCCATATAAGTTTCAGCTTTTGAGGCCAAGCAGTTCTTGAGAAGAAGATTTTTAAAGATTTGTTCTATATATTTCTATGTAAAACTTGGATTCCCTATTGTAGCCATGCCCTACCCCCGGGGGTCATGATATTAACAATTTAATATCTACACTACCCCAGGATGCTTCCACAAAAGTTTCAGCTTTCCTGGCCCAGTAGTTCTTGAGAAGAAGATTTTTAAAGATTTTTTCTATATATTTCTATGTAAAACTTGGATTCCCCAGTTGTGGCCCCGCCTTCCCCCAGGGGTCATGAATTTAACAATTTAATATCTACACTACCCAAGAATGCTTCCACATAAGTTTCAGCTTTCCTGGCCCTCTAGTTCTTGGAGGAGTTTATTTTAAAAGATTTATTTCTCATATTTCTATGTAAAACTTGGATTCCCTATTGTAGCCATGCCCTACCCCCGGGGGTCATATTTTAACAATTTAATATCTACACTACCCAAAGATGTTTCCCACATAAGTTTCAGTTTCCTGGCCCACTGGTTCTTGAGAAGAAGATTTTTAAAGATTTGTTCTAAAATTCATGTAAAACAGGGTTTCCCCTATTGTGGCCCCGCCCTCCCCCCGGGGGGTCATATTTTAACAATTTAATATCTACACTCCCCAAAATGCTTCTACATAAGTTTCAGCTTTCCTGGCCCACTGGTTCTTGAAAAAATTTTTTAAAGATTTGTTTATATATTTCTAGTAAAAATGGTTTCCCTATTGTGGCCCCCCCCTCCCCCCGGGGGTATGATTTTTACAATTTAATATCTACACTCCCAAAAAGCTTCCACATAAGTTTCGTTTTTTGGCCCAGTATTCCTGAGAAAAAATTTTTTTAGTGACCCCACCCTATTTTTTTCTTTGATACCCCCCCTTTTTTGGGGGATTGGCCCTTCATTTTAACAATTAACTCTTTTCCCCAAGGGATATTTTATTAAGTTTGGTTAAAATTGGCCCGGGGGTTTTGAGAAAATGAAAATGTGAAAATTTACAAAAGACGGAAAGGAGGACAGGAAAAATGTATAAAAAACTCACTTAGCCTTGGTAGGGAGCTAAAAAAAACTGGAATGGGAGGTAAAACAACCAACATACAATCAAGGCTAAGAATGTTAAGGAACATGCATTTCAAATTCTGTTTCCAAACATCAACAGTTAGTCAACAGTTAAGTAATAATTGAAAATGTTCACAAACATGTACATTTTTTGAATTCAAAAATAATTAAATAATTATATAGATTTATCCATTTTAAAATTTCAAAAAATCAAAAAAAGCGCAAGTGTAAAAACAAATAATTAAAGCAATATGAGCTGCATTTTTGAAAATTTTATTTTTCTGTTAAAAAGTGTTATTTAAAATAAATTTGTATGTAACTTAAACCTATATGATCAATTACACTAAAAAAAAGCAGAGGAAAGCCTTTTATATACAATCCAAATGTTTTTTATAAGAAATCATAATTGTACAGGACGACAATAATGTTATTTGGATTCAATAGAACTTTTAAAAAATTTCTTTCATAGCAACTATGAACAACAGAAGTTTATAAATGTTTTTTTTTCTTTCATTAAATGTAAATTTCAATTTTGCAATAAAAAAAAATTTAAACATCAA
>NW_026931545.1:0-35000 GCF_032062105.1 Saccostrea cuccullata
TGACATCCTAATGAACAAATAAATACTTGCTAAATTATTTTCAATCATCCAAAAAGATTTTTTCAGCAGATAATTGAAATTCAAAATTTTATATTGGTGTGTAATATTAAAACCGGATCCGTAAAAGTGTGGACCTTCCTTAAAAGCTTTTTAAAGCTTTATCTATGTCTTTAATAACCATTCCAATTACTTGCATAAGAAAATCAGCAACTAATGTAATCATTTTCATTGATATTTCATCGTAAAAAAATCTAGCTGAAAATTCAAATTCAGGATAAAGCTAGTCCTGAGATTCGAACATGTATGAACGATGTCATTAAAATCACCTCATACTACTTGTTTAGTTACATATCCATATCGGAGTGCTTCAATAAAATGTAAATGTATTAACGAGTATACACATTTACATTTTATTGAAGCACTCCGACCGACAATTTATGAAATGTATTTATACAGAAATTGAATAAGTCGATGAAATTATTTTAAAGGGAATACACGTACAAAATTTATATACATGTATGAGAGAGACAAAGAAAAAGAAAGAAAGAGAAAGATAGGGAGAGAGATCTTGTGTCCACTGATTCCTTATATTGAACATTTTCGGAATCGCGTACACCTGACACCGTACTGCGGACTGCGGACTATCGAACAAAAGACTGCTTTCAGGGAACGTATAGAAATACGTATTCAGTCTTTCTTAACTTTGCTGTACATTCTTTCATTTTTCCGGGATTTTTTTCATGCATGTGACACAATTTAAACATGGAAACAGATTGTTTATTGAGTAATTAATTGAAATGTATCTATATGTATCTTGATTATATGCACAAACGTGTAGGTATTGTACAAGCATATTCAATGTAGTGATGTGTATAAATCAAAGATTGTGTTGTCTACAGACAAGTCCTGTAACAATGTCTATAACAATGGGTAACTTCCTCCTCGGATGACGCCATATCCCACTCAGAATTTTATATTTCTTTAATTTTCCGATCGAGCGTTCGATGAGGGATGTATACATCGACACAAGTCTATTAAATTTCCGTCTTTTTCTTTGCTCTTGAGGATTCCTGTTAATTATTTGTTGATTGGAATATGGAGTGATGATTGGATACCCATTAGGATATATTTTGTCCCCTAAAATAAAACAATCTACTGGGAAAGGGAGCTGTGCCCCGATTTTATTTGACATTAAAGAATATTGTTGAGCGTCATTTTGATGACCAAGGAAGCCGCTTTCTATGTGACGTATCAATCCAGAATTGTCAATTATGACCTGTGCGTGTAATGCATGATATTTCCTGTGACCAGAATAATACAATCGTTGTGGCTCAGTTCTTGGGCAATATATCTCTACTGAGGTACCGTCGATTGCACCGATTGCGCATGGTAATTTTGGCCACACATGCATCATATTCCGCCATTCATCAATAGAAGGCCAGGTGATGAAGGATTTTGCAACAAGATGGAATACGTGCATTAACTGACTGATTTCCTCATGAATTGTTGAAATGCTTACATCAAAAAGTTGAGACAAGAAATAGTACGATGGGTAACATCTCAACCATATCATAAATAATATTGTACGGTTTCTTGGTGATAAACTATGTCCATTCATGTTTGCACCTAACACGTTAGTAATTTTTTGCATGAGGTCTAAAAATGTTTCAATACTTTCTCCCGTTATTTCAAAAAAAACCATATGGTTGTTCTGAGAAAATGCAAAAAACATTTCTTCCTTGCCATACACCTATTTCTGCATTACATAACCGATGTCGAGCATCTACCAATGGATCCGGTGGGGGCTTTGTGATCAACATCAGTATCGATTTTAATTCTTTTATAAACAGAATATCAGGGGGACTTGAGGCAAAAGCTGGGATCGCTGTCGCCACAATATCTAAATCCATGTTTTCCTGCAATAATGAATTATTATATAGTATTTATAAATATATATATTTAACGAAAACTAAGGAAAAAAGCAGGAAATTTTGTTCTACACTGATTTAAGACCAAAGAACTCAATATAGAAGTTGTATTTTATTTATATCTTGATTATACATTTTTCCTAAATACTTTAACGTAAGATACATACATATCTATCAATCATAAAATAATAAACTGACATGCTAACAATTTTTTTTCTTCGACCCCCCCCCCAAATAAAAAAAAAACAGAAACACACTCACCCTCACACACAGCCCCCCTAATATTGTTGAACTTATAAAAAGATGTGAAGACACTTAACTCTGTTTTCTATTGATAGTCTTTTAAGAATATTTTAATTTCAACATTTTTAACATCAATTAATTTTTTTTTTATACAATTAGGTGTGCTTGTTCATTTTGTTATCAAGATAAAAGTACGTATTTGCAAAATGGTTTAATTTCTTGGATCTTTGTGTGGGGATGGAGTTCCTAACCATATTGTATGAAAATATGAGTGAAATAGTGTGCTTTTCATGAATTTTATATCAATGCAGTGTATGTGTTGTTTAATTTAATAGTCCTAAATTACGGAGTTTCTTTATTAAACGTTACACCCCCCAACACACTAATTACGATTTATTTTGTTATTTTAATGGTTCTACAGATTCTTCTATATACTTCACCACTCCTTCTTTAAAACAAACATAGATCCGAACTTTCTCTTTTCCACCTTGGACATGCACCTTCTTGTCTTGTTTATTGTGCTATTTTTTTTCATTGCGCTCACTTTGAACCGAGAGCACGGACTTTGTAAAAAAATGGATGAGCTACCAGATATTCCAGATGATAAGTTTTACTTAACTCTGTTTTCTCTTACGGTTTAAACTCAAAGAAGTATTATTCTCTATACATTATGCAATTCTTTATGTAATTATACCTGCATGTTTAATAAATACATATGTACATATATATTTTTATAGGGGGGGGGGTATTTATTTATTTAATATCAATTCTAAAAAGAAATGCAATACGTAGTTCTTGGTATATTCTTTAAGTTACGCTTTTGACATGTTCCCTCACCTGTAAAGTCCGCAGTCCGTAGTATGTTGTCAGGTGTACGCGATTCCGAAAATGTTCAACAAAAGCACATGTGATGGTCAAGCCCTGAAGATTTCCGGTCTAGATACTCCTCAATTAAGATGAATATAGCTACATTTTTATTTTCTTTATAACAGATTTAATGTTTTAGAATAGAATAAGTACAGCACACCTTTATTCACAATCCCATATGTACATACTTCCTTTAATAAATGCTCTTTGCTGAAAATGTATTTATTACAGTTATAGTAACACGTGTGTTGATCGAACACGTGTTTGTTTATTTATATTTATACCGGAAACCAATTTTCATTGGTTAGTTATTTCAGAAATAAAACCTGTTTAACAGGTATTTTACGCGACACACCTTATCACCTAACAGTTAAACCCCATTCGAAGGCTCTCTCCGTGCAGTAAAGACGTGCCTAATGGCGGAAAATAGCGATAAGAATTGCTTCAAGAGCTTAACCCTACTCCTGCAGAAACTGCACAAAATACTGGTACAAGTACTAGCAGTGCATTTGCTTTGACAGACGCTGTGAAGTTAATTTCGTCAACTATCAGTACTCAGTTTCAACAACTAGCTTAGAAACTTCAAGATGAAAATAGTAAATCTGCGCAGTTACTAAAGAAAAAATTAAAAGAAAATATCGCTGGGAAGCTTAAATTCGAAGGTAACAGAGTACAGTATAATTTTAACGAAGAGTGCTTGGAAGAACTTGAGAAATTTAAAGACTTATCCTTGGTTGATCAAGGAATTGTCAAACGTTTGAAAGAAAAAATTGATACAAGACAGAAGTACATAAGAATCGCTGACGGGTCACCAGCAGGCTGGAAAACAGTCCAGGAATACCAACTCAACGACATCGCCGAAAATTCTGATGATGAGAAACGTATCAGAAGTACGGAGAACAGGGAAAATAGACAGAGCAAACACGGGAAGAAATCAAGATTTCAACCTTATTCTAAACACGCTCCAGCGGCTGCGGCAGGTTCTACTATTCAACTGGGTTCTTTTGGTGTACAACAATCAAATTATCCAATGCAACGTACGAACCCCTTCCTTCAGCCCTTTCGTTCGGCAAGCAGACGCACTCTCCAACCCAGTGACGTCTGCTACAGATATTTTCAAACCGGTCATTGGAAGTCGAGATGTCCTTCTCAGTTCAGTTCAACAGTGCCTTCCACCTCCAAATGAAGTGAATGATAAGTATTTATTTAGTTTTGATATGTTTGATCAGTACAATGATAATGAAATCTTATTGCAAGAACACATTAACTTCTTTGAAGATCTTAATTCTGGAGGTTCAGATATTTGTAAAGGAATCAAGAAAAGTTTGTCAAATCATTTAGATTTCTGGAAAAGAATAGGGACTTATGATCACATTCTAAGAATAATTGAGCATGGTTATCCTATTACTTTTTGAACAGAATCCACCCAAGATGTATTTGAAGAACAATAAGTCCGCTGAGGCTAATTCATCGTTTGTTTCAGACACCATTGACGAATTGCTGAAATCAGATTTTGTGTTACAGGTGCCGTTCAAGCCTTTTATAGTCAGTCCCTTGAGTGTAGCGGAGAATCGAGAAAAGAAGTGTCTTATTCTAGATTTAAGTATTTTGAACAAGTATGTAAAGAAAGGAAAGATCAAATTTGAGGATTACAAAACAGCTCTGCAATATTTTGAGAACATTTTTTTTGCATAAAGTTTGACCTAAAGTCAGGTTACCATCACATCGATATTAGTAAAGAATGTCAAACATATTTAGGTTTCCAGTGGAAAGACAAATACTATTGTTTTACAGTCCTGCCTTTTGGCCTTTTTAGCGCACCTTTTGTCTTTACGAAATGTCTTAGATAGATAATCAGATATTGGAGAGCGTGTAACATCAGAATAGTATGAATTTTAGACGATGGTTCAGACTTATGAAAAATGGGAGACTATTTCAGATTTCATACAGACGTCCTTGAAAGACGCAGGCCTGCTTATTAATTTTAGCAAATCTGTTTTTAGACCAGTACAAGAAATCGACTGGCTGGGGATACAGTAGAACTCAGTAAAATTCAATATTTCTATTCCAGAAAGAAAGATACATTATGTAGAAGAAACGTTATCTAGTTTTATTTCTTTGTTACCTCATGTTTCAGCAAGATTCCTGGCAAAAGCTGCGGGAAAAATTGTCTTTGGATTCTGTATTAGGAAACATTTGCAGATTGATGACTAGATTTAGATATATGGAGATAGTTTTAAGGAAATCTTGGGATGCAAGAATTGATTTAAAATTTCAGGAGAATACATTGAGAGAATTGAATTTTTGGTTACGGAATATACGACGTTATAATAGTAGAGAATTAAGTAATACAACTCAAAATGTCGCAGCAGGGGCATGTACAGTAGGTGTTGACGAACATAAGTTTCACCAGATGTGGAACGAACAAGAGGTTTATAAGAGTTCTACATTAAGAGAGAAATGAAAGCAATTAAACAGGCTTTATTTTCATTTAAAGACATTTTGAAATGCAATTCTGTGAAATGGTTCACAGATAATCAGAACTGTGTCAAAATATTTGAGTCGGGTAGCATGAAATTAGACCTTCAAGAATTGGCATATAGCATTTTTGATTTTTGCAAAAAGCACAACATTAATGTTAATGTTCAATGGGTACCTAGAAATGCTATTGAAAAAGCTGATTATCTTAGTAAATTAATAGATGACGACTATCGTGTTTCAATGGAATTATTCGATTTTATTGATTCTATGTGGGGTCCACATACAGTTGACAGATTTGCAAATGCAAAAAACAAAAAGATTTGTAGATTTAATTCCGCTTTTGGAACCCAGGCACAGAGGCAGTAAATTGTTTTACATAAAATTGGGAAGACGAAAATAATTGGCTCGTACCACGCATGAGTTTAGTTATCAAAACAATTAAATATGTCATCAATTGTAAGGCGAAGGGAACTTTGATCGTCCCAAAGTGGGTTTCAGCGCCATTTTGGGCTTTTATCCTCAGGGAAGAAATGCAAACGTATGAATACGTGGCAGACGTTCTTGAAATTAAAAATAGTTCAAATATTTATTATCAAGGGATGAACAAAGATTCCATTTTCGGCTCAGAAAAATTTTACTCTTCTGTATTAGCTTTAAGATTGGATGCCCGTAAAAATTAAGTCTTTGTTCTTCAGTGGAGTGTATTACAGAGAGATGTACATGTTTTGGTTGACTCGGTATGTAGTGATAAGGTCCTGGTACAATGGTACTGCAGAAGTGAAAGAATTATGTGTAGCGCTTGCGATATGACACAGATATTTTGATGGTCCTGGTACGAATGTACTGCAGATGTTTTTCCTTTTGACATTAAGATGATTGACAATTAAAGCAAGTTTTTGAGAATATTATACATATATATTATACTTTATTGATATGGTCTTGGTACAATGGGTACCGCAGATGAAATAAGAGTTATATCCTAGAGGGATTAGGTTAATCAGATGTCTTAAAATTAATGTTTATGCTTTCATGTTATTTTATATATGGTCCTGGTACAAGAAGTACTGCAGATGAAATAAGAGTTGTATCCTAGATGGATTAGGTTAATCAGATGTCTTAAAATTAATGTATATGTTTCCATGTCATTTTATATATGGTCCTGGTACAAGAAGTACAGCAGATGGAAACATAGTTTTATCCTTGATAGATAAGGTTAATCAGGTGTCTTAAAATTAATGTATATGTTTCATGTTATTTTATATATGGTCCTGGTACAATATGTGTCACAGGGTGGCTGGCGGCTTCCCAAATCACAATAGACTTTTTGTTAAAATATAGTTTTTATTTACAAAAATGTACAAACACACGCGACATGGCTCAATGGCTCACTGCTGGATGGCATACATAGCATTGGTGAATAGCTGGCCTAAATAAATGGGGCCTATAAAATAAAACAAAGTCAGATACAGACATAATATAATTATACATATAATTGCTCATACTTGTACATTTTGCTGTACATTTACTTAGGTGCATTTTACTGCATTATACTTTACTTAGTTGCATTTTACTGCACTGTACTTATACTTCACTTCAATTCACTCCATACTACTTTACTTTATACAACGTTTACGTTCACACATAAACTAAGTGTATTACTTGTAGACAATCACTTTAAGACGAATACTATACGCCATACTTTATACATACAACACTACGTCTACATTATACATATACTCATACACTTATACTTTTACTTATAACACATATACTTTTCATGAGCAAATACTACTTTGAATCTAACTTACAAATGAAATTATAGAACAAAGTTCTGTGGCCATTTCAGGAATAAAAAAAACCGTAAATAAACCACACAGCTAACGATAATAAATAAAATACACTTACCCAGAATAGGTGAACCTCTGGTCATGAAATATTAATAAAATTTATGCCTCCTATAAGAAATATCAGCCTGAAAGTGCAGTGAAAAAACAACCAAACACAGATATGCAGTTTTGTCGATTATGTCATTTTATTCAATGACATACAGTAAAATGTAAAACAAATCATTAAGGGGGATCACCTAATATTAAACAATACAGGTTACATGTACAAAGGTGAAAGGTACAAGTGTGATCCCCCTGAGACTGACTAGAAATGTACATGCAGTGAACATATCGGAGTACATGTAAATATGCATAAAATATAACATAAATGAGTAAATCCTTGGAGGCGTCCAAACAATTGGGCCAATCCAAGAAACGAATGACAAGTTATAAAATAATATAAAAACCAAAAACCCCAAAAAAGGGTGGGTGGTGGGTTTTTTTTTCAAGGCACTACCAGGCTAACAAAAATGGCACAACCAAATCAAGGATTTTGATTTGTTTACTCTGTCGAGAAAGGAAACGCTTGCGCTTTTGCAATGAAAGGTTATATGATAACTGCACTGCGCTAAAGGCACATATCCTGCAGACTGCACAGGGATATACGGAATTATCCTAAGGTGTAAAATATAATATATTTCTCATAGAGGCATAAATTGAATTATCTGCGATAATATTGTTATATAACTAAACAGGTGAAAACTTGAGCCGTCTTAGATCTCGACCGCTCTCTTCAGTTGCTACGCCCAATCTGATTTCACGGGATTTAAATCGCCAGGTAAAACCTGCTAAACAAGCTTAAAAGTATGGTAAACATTTTGGGCTTATATTATTAGTTAAATAGTATTCAGATAAAAACATATGGAAATCAAATACGGACATCAATTGTGACAATACCTTCCCCCTTTAAAGAAAAATTACATACATGTAATTTTTTGTTCAAACACAATTTATGTACACGTTTTTTTTATTACTTTTAAACATAAGATAAAACAAGATAAAACTCTTCATTCATCAACTTTATTTATATACAGTTACTGACGGGTTCTTACTGTCTGCTTAAATAATCCGCTCCTACATTGTCCTTCCCTCTGATAGCCCTGATGCCGAATCGGTACGGCTGAAGTGACAATGTCCATCTCATAAGTCTGGAGTTCACCAACTTCGTCTTATTCAAATATACCAGCGGATGGTGATCTGTCTCTAAAATAAATTCTTTGCCATAGGGATACCTTTGAAACTTTTGCACTGACAAAATGATACCCAAGCATTCCTTTTCTATTGTCGAGTAGTGTTCTTCACTTGGTTTTAGTTTGCGGCTGGCATAGGAAACAGGGAGTTTGAATTCACCTTCTTCCTGTAAAAGTACTGCTCCAATACCCATGTCCGATGCGCCAGTCTGTACAATGAAAACCTTGGAAAGATCTGGTAATTTCAAAATCGGAGATTGAATAATAGAAGCTTTTAGATTTTGAAATGCTATTTCCTGAGCTTCTGTCCACTGAAGTTTACTAGGATCGAACTTTCTTGTGAGGTCTGTTAATGGAAGATCTATATGGGCAAAATTCGGGATAAACTTTCTGTAAAAAATTACCAGTCCTAGAAAAGATCGTAGTTGTTTTTTCGTCGTAGGATGGTTCGCCTGTTGTATAGCCGACACTTTATCTGGATGAGGATGTACTTTGTCATCGCCTATGATATGGCCCAAACACGCAAGTTTCCGATAAGCCAAAAAACATTTCATTGGTCTGGCGGTGTGATTCGCTGAACGGAGACGCTGTAAAACCTGAGAAAGCACAGAGATATGTTGATCAAAAGTATGAGTAAATATCAAGATATCATCTATGAAAATATCAACATTAGAAACGTTGTTGAGCACCTCGCGCATAAGACGACAAAAAGTAGCTGGAGCTGTGACAAGCCCGAACGGCATTTTGGTGAACTGGAAAAGACCTTGGGTAGTCTGAAAAGCTGTCATTGGACGAGCAGAATCAGACAATGGCACTTGCCAGTACCCCTTAGACAAGTCTAAGCGTGAGAAGTATTTATGACTTGATAATTTCGCAAACATTGCGTCAGCATCAGGCATAGGCTCCGCATCAAACACAGTAATGCGATTCAGAACTCTAAAATCGACGCAAAACCGATATGTGTTGTCCTTCCTTGCAATAAGGACTATTGGGGATGAATATGGGCTTTCCAAATATTCTATTACCCCAATTTATAACATTTTACGTACCTCATCTTTCACTGTTTCCATCATAGCAAAAGGAATTTGTCTCGGACTTACTCTCACAGGTTTATCCGTTGTTGTTCTGATTTCATGTTCAAGCACATGTGTGTGGCCTGGTACATCTGTTAAAACGTCACTATACCTGTGTAAGAGATCCATAAGAGTTTGTCTCTCCTCTCTGTTGAGATCTGGATTCACATCTAAATCTTTGTAGGATTCTCGAGACTGTACGTGTACGAACTCTGCTTCTTCATCATACTCACTGACTGATTCATCAAACTGAATTTGTTCTGAATCTACAACTGACATAACACATTGAACAACTGGTTCACAACGTTCTACATATCTTTTTAACATGTTTGCGTGATAGGTCTTCACTTTTCCCTTCACGTCTAACTGATAGTCTACATTACCTATCTTTTTCACAATTTGAAAAGGGCATTTCCATTGCATAAGGAGCTTATTACTATCAGAAGGCAACAAAACCAAATCTTTCTCACCTGGTTTCATATTTCGTAGTCTAGCCTTCTTGTCAAAGTACACTTTGTGTCTTTGTGACGCCTTCTTAAGATTCTCCTGTGCCAATTCCGAAGTTGACTCCAATCGCTCGCGGAGATCTAAAATGTACTGGTAGGTAGACTTTACCTGTTGATCTGGAATTTCTTTAGTCCATAGTTCTTTCAGGATCGTCATAGTTCCTCTCACTGTGCGACCATATAACAACTCAAAAGGAGCAAAACCCAAACTTTCCTAGGGCACCTCACGATAGGCAAAAAGCACAGTGGGTAGATATTTGTCCTAGTCTCTTGGTCTACATGTATCAATACACATACGTTTAAGCATTTGCTTAAGAGTGCCGTTAAACCGTTCAACTAACCCGTTGCACATAGGGTGACACGGAGTAGTTGTTAAATGTTTCAACGAAATGAGTCTACTCACCTCTTTCATGAGCCTGGAAGTAAATGGACTTCCCATGTCTGTTAATATTTCCTCCGGAATACCTGTATAGGAGAACATCTCAAGTAAGGCCTCAGCAACCCGCTCTGTCTCTTTTCCTGGAAGTGCCTTCGCTTGTGGAAATCTTGTGGCGTAATCGACTAAAGTCAAAATAAAGCGATTCCGGATCCCTTTTTCAGTTGGAGGGTGCAGTGGACCTACAATGTCCACAGCAACTCTTTTAAAAGGCACGTCTATTAAAGGCATTCTACCTAAAGGGACTTTAGTTACCGTACCCTTAGACACCGTTCTTTGACATGTATCACATGACCTGCAAAATCGTTTAATCTCCGACTGCATTCCTGGCCAAAAAAAAAACTCTGACAAAAACCTAGAATTGGTTCTACTAATCGCTAAATGACCAGACATGATCGATTCATGGGCTAATTTCATCACAATATGACGAAACGTTGATGGAACTATAAGTTGAGAATAGGTCTTACCACCGTCTTTTTCTGCTGACACACATTCCTTGTACAGAAGACCATTCTTTTCAAACCACTTGACCTTACCATCACGTGACCTTCGACCTTCCTGTGCATATCTGCGTGCTGTTTCAAGTGACGGATCTGACTGCTGTTCTCGAAATATGTCATCTGGGTTGATTTCATCTTTGACGATTTCTGGAACTTTAAGTGGTTTATACTTTTTCTATTTTTCTTTTACCTGTTGTCTTGTTTCTACCGCTGTGATAGTGTAAGTTTCCATTCTGGATCCGGATCATGAGGTTTTCTCGCATTCTCTACTTCACCTATAATCAGATCAAAGACAGGATTTCCCATACACCAACATTCATACTCACCTGAGACATAAGGAGAATCAATGACAACCTTTGCCACGGGGACCACTATTCTTGTGTTGTCTGCTAAAAAACACGTATCTTGTCTACCTGTAAACTTTTCCTCTTTTACCAGACTCTTACGCACTACAATGTTTTGACATCCCGAGTCTCTCAGTAAAGTAACTGGATGACCTTCAACGTAACCAGCTGTAAGAGGCATTGGTTTCTCTGTAGAATGACATGCTGATGTTAAAACGGTTGTATGGTCACTTACCTGACTATAAATAGACAGGTTTTGACTGTAAATCAGCGCTGCGCAGTTACTTGGATTTGCATTACTATCACTTGATTGACCTTTCCCACGTTCGTCCTTGCACACTGCTGCACTTGAGTTCTTACTTTTAAATTTGCACTTGGGTGCAATGTGACCATATATGTTACATACAAAACATTTTCTTTCATTGTTTGGAACAAACCTTGGCTTTTGTTGCTGATGCTGACGTGCATCTTTGGGTTTTTCTGGTACCTTACTTACCTCAGGTTTGTTCACTGCCTTTGAACACAAATTGATAGCACTAGTATTTCTGGCTTCCCTAAACTGATCAGCTAACATACTCATCTGATACACTGTCTTTGGAACATTCTGCTTTAGAAATACAGCCAATTCAAAATTACACACATGTAACATTTGATCTCTTAGCATAAGATCGAAAAGAGCCTCAAATGAACAAGTAATTTTGGACATTTCGACCTACCGAGTCAAGTAAGATGCAAGTCTAACAGTGAACTGAGAAAATGTTTCCCCAACTTCAGGTCTATAAGAACAAAATTTCTTTTTAAAACCATCCTCTGTCATTTCGTACCTATGTAGTAAAGCTGCTTTAAGTTCATCGTAGTCACTAACTTTTGACGTGGACATAAGAGCATATACATCTAGAGCTCGCCCTTTCAATAAAGCACTGAGGTGTGTCGAACATTAAGTCTTTTCCCAATTCATGGCTGTCGCAAACCTCTCAAATCTTCTCAAATAGTCAATTTTGTCTTTGTGTTCGTCAAAAGGAGGAATTTTCAGTACACTAGGTTTTACCATAACATCACTAACCTTACCTTGTGCACTTTTGTTTGCTAGTTCTAATTCGTGTTCCTCTTGTAGCTGCTCCATCTTCATCTCATGATACATGCGTTCCATCTCTAGCTGATATTCTCGTTCTTCTTTTTCTCTCTGTCGAGCCGCTGCTCTCTCTTCACGCTGTAATTTCTGTTGTTCTGTAACATAATTTCTTAACTCTTCTTTTTCATAACCTCACTTCTCGCCTGCAGCGATTAAATCTCGTACCGAGTCCATTTTTACGGACATGACCTTTTCAACATAACACCTAGACCTTTCTAACACCTTTGTGTGACCACTTATATACTGCACTTCTACATGTACAACTGACGACTCTACTGTACTTTGAATTCTACTTTCTATATACTGTGGTACTACATGTATAAGTACTTACTAATGTCACTACTATACTTGGAATTTTACTTCCTACTGAATTTGAAAGTTTGAGATTGGGCGACACAACTGTTATTACTTTTGACTTATTTACCACACTACTTTTACCCTGACCAGTCTCCACGTACTCTGAGGAAGTCCACCCCTCACTACTTCTAGAAACCTTCTGGACCCCAAATGACCATTGAACATTGCCTACAATAACAATTGCAAAAGTGAGAACAATTACAGACTTCATGTACATACAGAATACAATAAGAGAACATGTATGAAATATTCACTAGATTTCAAGTCAAGTAATTAACTTTTCTAACTACTTTTATAAAAAAGTCTATTGTATGTATTGTAAAATGTGTTCAGTAGTTGTTTCTTTTTCTTACAATTTGACAATGTATATTTTAATTGAAATGAACTGTTAAGTTAATTTCCTGTAGGACGGATTAAAGTCGTCTTGCTTTAGAACATCAGGCACTGTCGGTGACATGTAGATTTCCTCTGCGAGGTTCCATAACCGAAGACACCACTTGTATTTGGAATCTGTTTCCAGGTTGACTGTATATCCTGATGTCGTCCTGTGTTTACGTTGATATCCTGGGACTGAATTCCTGGGATTGGTATCCCACTTCTGACACCAATTTTGGCTGGCGGCTTCCCAAATCACAATAGGCTTTTTGTTAAAATATAGTTTTTATTTACAAAAATGTACAAACACACGCGACATGGCTCAATGGCTCACTGCTGGATGGCATACATAGCATTGGTGAATAGCTGGCCTATATAAATGGGGCCTATAAAATAAAACAAAGTCAGATACAGACATAATAATAATTATACATATAATTGCTCATACTTGTACATTTTGCTGTACATTTACTTAGGTGCATTTTACTGCATTATACTTTACTTAGTTGCATTTTACTGCACTGTACTTATACTTCACTTCACTCCATACTACTTTACTTTATACAACGTTTACGTTCACACATAAACTAAGTGTATTACTTGTAGACAACCACTTTAAGACGAATACTATACGCCATACTTTATACATACAACACTACGTCTACATTATACATATACTCATACACTTATACTTTTACTTATAACACATATACTTTTCATGAGCAAATACTACTTTGAATCTAACTTACAAATGAAATTATAGAACAAAGTTCTGTGGCCATTTCAGGAATAAAAAAAACCGTAAATAAACCATACAGCTAACGATAATAAATAAAATACACTTACCCAGAATAGGTGGACATCTGGTCCTGAAATATAAATAAGATATATAACTAAACAGGTGAAAACTTGAGCCGTCTTAGATCTCGACCGCTCTCTTCAGTTGCTACGCCCAATCTGATTTCACGGGATTTAAATCGCCAGGTAAAACCTGCTTAACAAGCTTAAAAGTATGGTAAACATTTTGGGCTTATATTATTAGTTAAATAGCATTCAGATAAAAACATATGGAAATCAAATACGGACATCAATTGTGACAATATGTACTACAGATGGAATAAGAGTAAATATCCTAGATGGATTAGGTTAATCTGGTGTCTCAAAATTAATGTATATGTTTTCGTGTTATACGATTTTAAGACATTTTTTTTTCGGTCGGGAGGTGGCAGTCTCTTTTTTCCAGTGTTAACGATCCACTGCTACAACAACTGGCAGAACTACTTCCTTCATATTGTCTTAAAGCAAAAGCCGAAAGCACGACGAAAAAATACAGGTACGCATTTGATCGATTTACAAAATGGAGCAAGAACTTTGATCCACACGTCCCTAATTTACCTTCAACGGATGTTAGCGTGGCTCTTTATTTGATTTACATTGCTCGAAATTACAAATCCTCTTCTAAAATGGAAGAAGCCACGTACGCTATCACTTGGGCGCATAATCTGGCAAATCCCTGTGATTCTTTTTTGGTGAAAAACACTAAGGAGGTTTGTCTACGAGACACTGGTCATTCCGTGACAAAGAAGGATCCTATTACACCTGAAATCCTATCATCTATTGTTTCAATATTTGGAAGTAGTCAGGCATCACTTTTTGAATTACGTAAATGTTCCATTTTTTTGTTGGGTTAAGCAGGATTCTTACGATTTTCAGAGATTGTCAATATCAAAAGATCTCATGTATCATTTAAAGAATCACACCTGAAATTGTTTATTGAAAAAAGCAAAACAGATGTTTATAGTGAAGGAAATTATGTTTACATTTCTCGAATAAATTCACCTAACTGTCCAGTTGCTTTACTGTAGAGATATTTGACAATGTCTGGTATTGAAGACAATTCGACTGATTACTTTTTTAGACAGCTGTCATTCTGTAAGAAGTCTGGTATTTATAAATTAAGAAAACAAAATGTACCATTGTCTTAAACTAGAGTAAGAGAAATCGTTTTGTCTACTTTAAAAACTTTAGGTTTAGATTATACAAAATTTGGTGTTAATAGTTTGCGATCGGGTGGGGTCACTGCAGCTGCAGCATCTGGCGTCAATTTAAAATCGTCTTTAAAAAAAAATGTGAAAAATCCCATATTATGTTGTCTTTTAATTCATGAGTTATAGAAACTCGTTCAATGATACCCCCCTTTCCCCAAAAAAAAAGAAAAAAAATGAAAATCGGAAACATTCCAGTACATCTCTGAGAAATTCTTAACACTGATTTTAGTGCATAGGATCAAACATCTGACTGATTTTCGTATTTTCGATCATGCGGTAAACAAATTCTAAAGTGTGTGCTACCTTGCGTTTTTTTCCTTTCAGTATGTATAATTATTCCATTTTCATTTTTTTGTTCATAAGTCTACTTTTAAAGAAGTTAGAAGGTTACATAAATGTCAGTTTTAATGCTTCTTTTACAGAAAGATACGACCCTTAAAAGGGTGTCGACTTAACCCGAGCCCATATAAAATCACACACTTCCCGACAGGAACAGTTACTTTGTTTCATCATATAATGTTTAGGACACGTCATAAACAATACAATCAACATTCGTCGTGAGTAATCATCAATACTAATAGATTACTTCTGTCCCGTTACTTTTGGTTTTCAGTATTACAATTATTAATGTCTGTATTCTTGCAGTCGTAATTATGAGGGATGTAAGAGAACTTTACAGACCATGTTTCATTAAAACATTGTGTGTTTTTTTAAATACATTGCAGAGTACTTGTAACAGGCAAATTTGACCCCTTATTATATTTGAAAATCATGTGGATATTTGAATTTTGATAGTTTGTAGTTATGAACTTAACAAAAATGTTTGCTTTAAAAAAGGCACTAATTTGGATCCTATTCTTCTTCCATGAAAGCCACTAGTGGGTGCAGAATTAAAATATTTTCCTGAATTTCCTCAATTCTTGAAGAATCTAATCATATCCGAGATTCTTTTCTCTTCGGACAACATGGAGCATAAGTTTGCCCTATCTCAGATTTTTACACATAAACGATATCTGATATTAGTCTATAAATTATATTTTTCTCCGTTTTAATCAATTAATTATTAAACAATTTTTTAAAATTCCTCAAATTGTATCCAGATTATTATTATAATAGAATAAAAAAATTACGCAGTTGATGTATTTTAACTAAAAAAAAAAATACATATTAGGACGAAGTAAATGTACTCAGCAGCAGAGACACAAGAAACATGATGCATGTAGGCATCTTTTGCTCCATTATCAAATAGGGGCTCCAATATCAAGGGTTTACCTAGATTTTGTAAGGCCACTCCAAACGACAGAAAAGGAAAATGAATATTAGTAAGTATTAATGATGATTAACAAGTTAAGCACGTGGGTAGAGTGCATTCCCTTGCCCTCACAAACAGCCAAACAGCACAAGCAGCTTTCATTGAGTTTTTTCTCGGTTTGATTACCTATTTCTGGTGTGTACATTAGGGGACGAAACGTCGAAAGTTCTCTGTTCTAGGAACTTTGTTGTTTGCTGCTCATTCACAAAGCCGGTGTAAAGACAAAAAATGAGAACCATCGAATAATGACCGGGGGTCATTTTTTGACGGCAAAAGATCACATTCCTGGTCATTATTACGGTGAAATATAACTCCCGATATTTATTCAACGTCGAAAAAGAACCATTTTGCCTGTAGAAAAAAGTGACATCCCCCTATAATTTGCATACCCAACGAGAGGATTAATGACCCTAGTAGAAAAATGACCCCCTTGTGGATTAAAGTTAGGGCTGGGTATTGGCCCGAGATTTCGTATTGCGATATATTGCGATATTCTTAACTGTATTGCGATATGTATTGCAATATTTTCAATGTCATAAAAATGGCATTTTCTTACTATATTTACTTTAATTTACATGCAGAATTGTACATAACATGATAAATAATCAACATGAAAAAAAAATCTTGTTAATTTCATTTAAGTTATGCTCTGAAATGTTCCCAAAAAACAACTTCTGACTTACTGTTTGGCTAAATAACAAACTTTCATGAGTCCATTTTTATATTTAATAACAAAATTCCTTAATCTATGCATATTGCCAATATATCGATATTACAAAATCGTATTGCGATACGATATTTTTTGTCACTCTATTGCAATATATTGAAATATCGATATTATTGCCCAGCCCGAATTAAAGTTAATATTTTCAGGGGGCAAATATAAAGATAGATGAAGAGACCTATAAGCCAAAATGCTCATTAAAGCTAAATCAAGAATAAACTAATTGTAAGTTGATTTCTTTAAGATTATACAATCATAGTTTTAAAGTTAAATTAATGCAATAATACAAAATCTAAAGGAGTAAAACATTTATAGAGTTCAAAGGGCCAAGTGAACATTTATGGAGAATCAAATGGATACTGACAAATAAATGCAGTAATATCATATTAGTATTATTACCCCCGCTCGGAAAACGGGAGATTATAAAGTGAGCATGATGTTTGTCCGTCTGTTTCACTTTCATCAATTCTGCAAAATATTAGACTTACTAGAAACACAGTGCAAAATCAAACATAAAAGAACAAACATGTTAATTGGCGCTTCGGGAAATAGACTTGGTCTTGAGGAACTGGAATCTTGCTGACTCCCTCAATCATACGCTCGTATAATGTAACTGTTTTATTATATCGATACAAACAAGACATTTGAAAATATATCTTGAGCTCGCCATTTCTGTTGTCGTTTACTATAAGGAAACTGTTTTTTTTTTATTGATATGGGACCAGTTGACTCGCGATGCATTTCGATTCTTTAATGAATATTAATAGCTTTATTCGAACATTTCTAAGTTTGTCGTAAGTTTAAAGGAAATGCTAAGCGTTCCGAATAGATAAGTATCGTTTCCTTAAAAAAAAACTTTTGTTGCAGGGACTCAGAGTATTTTTTCATGAAATCGGTTTATCCACGCTGATTTTCAGGAAAATCAGCAGAATTTGTCGATTTACTTTAATATAGTGAGAAATCAGTAAAGGTATAATAAATAAAGAGCGATATATGGTTAGTGTCTCAAATGGCCACTAAAAATGAATATCATAATTTTACTTCATATATAGCTTCAACTTGTACAGCTATATATGCGATCATTACTGGTCATTTTCATTTTGATCAAAATGACGTTATTATAGAGATATGACATCATAAAAATAACGTTTTCCCGCCATTTTAGAATACATGTATTTTGTAAAAAAAAAAAAAAAACCTGCCTATTTTAAAGCAGTTTTTCTTTTACAAAATATAGAGCGCAGCCTAGAACAAGCTTTAGATTCTTACCAAATATGTGTCTATCCAATAATCCAATAGTAATTAGTGACAGAAAAATTATGTATGTTCTACATTGTGCTCTATGCTTCCAATAAAAAAAATCAAGAAAAAGGCATATTTTTGGCTTTTTTGTTCGGTAGCAAAAATAGCATAGTTTCCCATGTCATTAACAGCTAGTGATTGTATATAAATGTAAAAAATATATTGGAAATGTTTCTAATATAATCTCTTCTACAAAATGAATATCAATTGAATATATCTGAATGTCTTTCTAAAATGTTGATTTTTAGGGGGCCAAAATTGACTCTTATCATATATACTCCTTTAAAATATAACAATTGTGACATTTTTACATCAGTACCACAAAAATGTAAATATTTTGCTTTTGCATTATTATTTTTTTTTCAATCTGCTCTCCTTTGTGAAATTGAGGGAAGATCAATGCAGTCATGTAACGTCATTGAACATCGAAAAGAATGCCCTGTTATTTACTTTTGACGTTTTTACATATATGTTTTATTTATTCAAATTCCAGTTCTTTATTCATTGATGCTTGATAACAAGACAAGGTTAGGCAATGACATCTAGAAATGTCCCTCTATAATGACACACTGATTCAATAGTAAGAAAATTTTTATACGGATAGAACAGTGAAACCTTTCTAATCCGATATGCATTAGGATAATTTTTTTGCCGGAATAATTAGGGTGTCGGATACCTCAATGCTAAAAAGTGGGGGAAAAGGTAAAATTGGAGAGGAATTTAAAGTCGTAATTAACAGTATGTGGGATTAGATAGTTTTCACTGTAATTATACCTCTCTAGGGGAACAGAAAAAAAGTTAAAAAAAAAAAACAGACAAAAAAAACACACCTTAGCAACAAGTTTTAAAGGGTCAGGTCACCCTACTGTACTTCATAAAATGTAACGATGTTAACAAGTTTAATGCTTAAAATTTTATAATGTAAAAATTAAACATAATGCATTGAGATCGTTTGGTCATTAGATAGAATGTCATGAGAGTAATTTTTTTAAATACAATTACCATGTCTTGTAATTAATATTACTTTCATAAATTTACATTTTGTTTATACTTAGATACTAGTATGTTACAAAAAAAATAATGATAATACATTATTGAAAACGAAGATATTTTGATTAATACCAGAACTAAAACCCGGGAAAAAATTTCTCCAAATAATATCTATGTCTATGATTTCAGAGACTTCATTTTGTTCCATATTGATTTCACGTGAATCCAAGCAGAAGTTAGATGCTTAAAATGTTCTTAAAAGCGACACACAGGACAGTATTTATCAATATATTCTTTCATAATTACATTTACTAAGATACAGATTATTCGGTTACAAGTAAAATATTAAAAATAATGTTTGTCAATTTCTCCTCATATACGTTTTGCCATTGACTTGAAAAATTGTTATTCTTTTGCCCACATATATTCCGTTATCGGCTTTATATAAATACTTTTTGTAATAAAATTTTGTATAAAAAATATTATGTTTTGCTTCCAATATTTCCTTTTTTGTGAACAGGGAGAGATATTTATCAAACAGGCACCTACTGTGACAAGGGACCTCGGTCTATACGGTCTCATCCGAAGGACTGGTCTCAGCGCACCACGGTGGGATTCTAAACCGCGACTTAACGATCAACTTAATTTACGACTCTGGAGCAGACGCTCTAACCACTGCGCCACGTCGGTGTAAAGACGAATAATGACCCCCATCGAATAATGACCGGGGGTCATTTTTCGACAGCGAAAAATGACCCCCGGTCATTATTCGACGTAGAAAAATGACCCTTTTGCCCGTAGAAAAAGTGTCACTTCCCTAAAAATTTGCAGAATCCACGTGAAGAAAAATGACCCCCGTAGAAAAATGACCCCCTGTAGATTAAAGCTAAAATTTTTAGGGGGCAAAAAAAAATGGATAAAGAAGCATATTGGCCAAAATGCTCACCTGAGCTTATTGGGAGTAAACTGATGATATGTTGATCTCATAACATTATTCAATTATAGCTATATTTTAAGTTAAATGCAATGATTAATAATCTTAAGGAGTAAAAGATTTATCAAGCCTTAAGGGTTAGGTAAACATTGTTTTTTGATGGTGGAAATTATCGAACTGAGAGAAAAAATCAGCAGTATTATATATTATTATATCCTCCGCTTGAAAAGCGGGAGGGTATATAGTGATCAGGATGTCCGTCCGTCCGTCTGTTACGCTTTGAGGTATCCATCTCTTATCCGCAAATCCTCATATATAAAAAGATGTGTTTGTGAAACAGCTATGCCCCTGTATGGCAACATAGCGAAGATTAAACTTTTCTTAAATGCAATTTAAATATATTATTACCCAAAGTAGGGTCTTCTCACAAGAAATACAACTGCAAAATAGGAAAGCCCTAGCACCACTTGTTCAAAAGTAATGGCTAAAGATAAGTTTTTGAAAGGTAGATCAAACTCAAAGGTCAAAGTTGATGATTTCTTAAGAAAATGTTTAATGTAACCAGGATTACATAGGTGAAGTATGAATACCCTAGCCCTTACCGTTCAAAAGTTATGGCCAAGGTTATCAAAAAATCATAAGTACGGAAAACTCGAAGGTAAGGGTCAAAAGGTCAAGGTTTTTAGTATCCAATGAAAGGTAATGCCAAAAAACTACATATTTGAAGTATGAGAGTCCTAGTATCTACCGTTTAAAAGTTATGGCCAAAGTAAAAATTTGGCATTTTTTTGTAAAATGGGACAAACTCCAAGGTAAAGGTCAAAAGTTCAAATATGGTGGTACCCAAAGTAAGGTCTTGTCACAAGGAATATACATATTAAATATGAAACTCATAGCTCCAAAAAATGAAAAGTTATGGTAAAGGTTAAGGTTTTTGCGGACAAACAAACCGCCAGATAGACAGACGGACATACAGACAAACACGATAAAACTATATACCCCCGAATCTTCGATTACGGGGACATAAAAAGAAATTGTCTTCAATTAACTTTTCATATTAATATACATTATAAAGAAGACGTTACAACAATGAAAATGTTTGTTCTGATTTTCAGAAATTCTCTGAAAAATATACTCAGAACTGAGTAAAATGGTGGAGTAAAACAAGAATTAAGGTAGATTTTCAAACTTTTCAAAATGATAAATTAGTAGTTGCTTATCAATCAGTTAGGATATCATGATATGTTTCCTTGTTTTTTTTTTAAATCTAGAACAGGTTTTGAAACTTGGTATGGTATTTACATACTGCGACTTCACATTTTCAAATATTTTTATGGGTACTTGTCTTAAAGGGAATATGAGAAATCACAAAAATACTTCTATAAACATCGTCGTTTATAAACTTTTTTAACTGAATAATATTAAACAATATTTTATCAAGAATAATTTCTTTTTTTTAATTCAATTAACATAAAAGATAAGTCCACCATTAAAAAAAATAGTTAAATGAACTCTATTATTTTTAGTCAATTATTCACCCTATATTTGTAAATATTTCTTAGAAGTCTTTGTCACAATGTTTTCAATCTTCAATATGCTGAAGAACAGCCAAATTATTACAAAAAAAGATTAAAATATATACCTTTCCCTCTCTAACTAATGAAAAATAGGCTATATACCGATACTCATATTCTTGACCTTTTTGCACTTACACGGGATTTAATAATTAAATGACTGTTTGGGGTTACTTTCAGATTAAATATTTACTTTAAAAAATCATATTTAATAGATAAATTGTAATTAAATACCAAGAATATGAATAGGTAACAAATAATTGTTAAAAGGAATGCACATCATTTCATTATAGATATCACAAAAACGTACACACGATCAAACGATCTACAACACGTTCATCTTTGACTTAGACACATTTCATCAAGATATTACACTATATAGCTGGCAACTAAAGATTTCTTACGATTTATGCATTCCTTCAAAATGGTTACATACCATTCAAATTATTACGAAAGTTGTATGTACATTGTAATTTCATTACACTAGATAGTCTTGGGTTTGTCAACTTCAGGTCTAGATCTAGTAAATAAAAGGTGCCTACATATTTTCTCTTATTCCAGAAATATATTGCCATTAAGCATTATAAACCAAAAAATATGTGAATTGAATTAAGATTATGTTGGCATGATTGAATTCTGTGAATTTCAAAATGCAGTATTTTCTACCATTTTTATTGAAGCTGTCAAGTACGGGAAAAAGTGGCATTGAATTAATTATGACGTCTTAATGGGTTAGCACAGATTTAACGCATTTACCAGTTATGATGTCATACGAAGTAGGTTCTACGTTAAAAGAAATGTAATGAATACTGTGTGCTAAATCAAAAGTTTATGTCTACATGTATAGTTTTTGCATTAGAATTACTGTGTATTTTACACTAGACTATAGCTTTAAAGAGCATATTTTTTAGGTCTTATACTTACCCCACCCCCTTTCTTATTTAGGAGGAAGTCGATCTTGAACAAAAGCAAAAAAAAAAAAAAAAAAAACACCCTACCTTTATTTTCTATAAGAAGGAATTAGAAATAAGCTAAAAATAATCTACTATTCTACTAATTTTTAACTGTTACTTTGCCACAATACTTTCAAGTATACATCCACCAACATTTAAAATATGCTTTAATCATGGCGAAGTAAATTATGATATGATAGTACTTGTGTGAAGGCTTTACTTCATTTCAATATTTTATCTAGAGCCTCTTTCAGTATTATTGAAAGGTATAGAGTTTTATTTATATTTTTGCTTTTCATTTATTATTAATTATTATTGTTTTTTTTATTTAACGTAATGTTCTTTTTTTTGGGGGAGGGGGGGGGGATAAAAATCTCCTCCTCTTTCATTGTCAAATACGATTTGCCAAACTTAAACAAACTAAAAGTTGAAATGACGGAAAATTTAATTTTTCCTATTAAAGAGTATTTAAACCTGATTTTTGCATGGTTTTATTTCTAAAAACAAGTGGAATATCATTCTTTAAGCAAACATTATAAGGAGGAATATTAAAAAGAAATTTTATTTACTTGACAATTAAAGAATCTCTTTTCAAACACAATTTTAGCATCGAAAGACTACGTGAATCTCTTAATTATTTCATACGACTTTTTTTATTTTTCTGGTTACAGAAAATGTAAAAAATAGTTTCGCTGTAAAAAAGATATCAAAGAATGTATATTTTGTATCACTTTAAAGGGGGTCATTTTTCAATGGGGGTCATTATTTTATAGGACTAACATATAAAATAATGACCCCCTAGGACCCTTTATCTACAAAAAGTGATTTTTTTCTACGGGTGGGGGTCATTTTTTGTCGTTGAAAAATGACCCCCCGGTCATTATTCGATGGGGGTCATTATTCGTCTTTACACCGGCGACTTGTTTCGTTAGATATGCTGAAGGAAATTGATCACATTTTATTTTGTTTCCTTCTCTGTAATTTTGTTTACTAAGTAAATTTTTTTACATAGCTATCAATGCACTCGTTCTGAATGTCGATATCGATTATAGATTTTTATCTACAAAAACAAAGCTTATTTAATATGTCATCAATTTAATTCTACATCTGGTCGTCTTTTTCTTATTTTATTCATAACATGATGTGATTGGTGCATGTTTTCCAGCCTCAGAAAATAAAAGGTATTCTTTTCATTTTCATATATCCATTTATCCCTCGATCATATTTATACAACTTTAAAATTTATATTCATATAGAGTAGTTTGTCTAATTTCGACCTCTTTTTGTTTTTGTTTTTGTGTTTTTTGTTTTTTTTTTTTGTAAATCATGTTGATTTGTGTATATTGATTGTTTTCCTTCCTCTCAATACCTTTCTGAATACTTTTTTTTCTACTCAAAGATTAATTGTCCTGGGTACAGAATTGAATGCCTACATTTTTTATGTGATGTTTGATTAATTGTCATTTCGTGTAGGCGTTATACTCACATTATTTCTTTTTAATCTTTGGGAAGATGCTTGAAAATGTCATTTATCAGGGAACAATAATACGAATCCTGTAGAGTGGAGGCATGTAATTTTCAAAAGCTCTTTCCCCATTGTTAGATGATGCTGAACATTCATAAATGATTGAGAGATGATCGCTAAATCAACATAAGTGTAATTATGCTTTGTGTTTTTGCAGCATTTTTAGGCTACGAAAAGGAAGACGGGGCCTTATTAATTTGGAAAATATTTGATGTGACATCACACAAAAAAATGAAATAGTTATTCCCCATACTACCAGAAAATAAAATAATTTGCAAATTTGCAACTTTAAACTGTATAAGCATATTAAACTTCATTAAACCTTAACAATAAAATGCATTTACAAAATTTCCAGGTAAGTTCAATATAGCTGGTTAAAGAAATCACTGATCGCAAGAAACTTGTCGAAATGAGTTCATCTTGATAATGTGACGTATATCATGTGCTTTGAGCGGCAGATCAAGCATTTTTTCTACTATGGAAAAAGCTTTTTATCATTAACAGAATAAAATTTACAGACTTTAGATATGCTATTACAATATAAAATCTTTGATTAGTGCGATTACTTATTAATTATTTGGAGAATAATTTAATTAACTTTTCTCTGTTTAGTGTAACGATTTTGTGTCCAAGGGCATACACTGTACACATAATAGATCTTAACCATATTTTAATTTGGATAAAGGATTTAATCCTTGACATGAACATTGTGGCTGCTTTATGTAAATCCAGAGGGTTACTAAATGAGGACATAAAATATTCATCAAATGTCAAGCGTATTTTGATATTAGACCAATTTCATAAAATTTTGATTAATAAATTGCGAATTTTATTGAAAGCAATTTTTTTTCCCAAAAGATACAAGGAATGCAGAAAAGATTGATAACTTTTTTTGTTTTATCTAGGGTATACCCTTGTGATTGATTGATTAATTGTATATGGATTAACCTCCCTCTCGAGAATTTTTCACTCATATGGAGACGCCACCACTTGCCGGTTGAGGGCTACAAATTTTGTCCTATGCTCGGCACTAAGGGCCTTTGAGCAGTGAGGGACCCTTTTCGTGCCAGCACCTACTGCGACACGGGGCCTCGGTTTATACGGTCTCATCCGAAGGACCGGTGTCCACGTCCTGCAGTGTGATTCGAACCCACGACGTTAGGATTGATTCTTTACTTCTCGACTTTAGAGCAGACGCTCTAACCACTGCGCCACGCGGGCGACGTATACCGTTTTGAAATTGAAATTTGTACATGACCATTCAGTACAAATATTGTGCATTCATCATGTGTCTGTTCATGGACAGGTCCAAACTTGAATTTTACTATGTAATTTCGATAAGTATGTAAGTTATTTAAAAATAAAGGAGCTACATGTTATTAAAAATAAATACAGAAGTTTTAAAAAAAGTTCCCACCTGTTGTTCGTCTATATTCTACTGACCTTTCCTTGTAAGCTTTAAATTACAGTGCTGCTTTATCTCAATATATAATCTCAGGAGTAAAACAAAGATTTTATCTAATGAAAACAACTTGTTTTTTACTATAAGGCAAGATTTTATGTCCGACAACAAATTCTACATAATAATATCAGTTTAATCAACACATTTCCCAATAAACTTACACTCTTAGCGTAGTGAAGACGTTCCGCTGCCACACAACCACCAGAGCACATTGTTATAGTGAGTTTAAAGCCTGCTCAGATAGTTTGAAATGCTCTCCAAATATTTGAAAGTTTGAAGGGAAATTTTCCTCCCCGCTGACGGCTGCTTTATGGTTATTTTCAGTGTATACTTACTGGGGACAAACCTCATTGCCTGGCTCATGGAATTTGTTTCAGTTAAAATGCATTTAAATCTATATTTTTAATACTAAAGTGTTCTTAATCATTATCATTTTAGCACTATAAGAAAGGACTTTAAAAAAGGGCAAAACAAATTTATCTTGACTTTTCGTTAACTTCCTTTTTCTTTTCCTGAGAAAATTTAAAGTATAAGTGCGTTTATTTCAGGCAATTATTCACGTGATATCCTGTCATCGAATAAAATGTGAGGAAATTTACTTGACGTGTTATCATCTTCCATAACACAGAGACTTCCAAAGGAAAAAAAAAACATCCTCTAATATGCATCTGTAACTTCTGAGCAGTGCTGGTTGCATCAAAACATTCCAAAATTTCATCAAATTTATATTAAGGTGATGGAGATTTTCTATCTTAGTTTTAAATAATTTAATTTTGTTTCTATTCTATTCTCTCATTAGTTGATTTCCAAAAAGGAACGAAAACCATTTCTTGATAACCTAGTTTGGTATGGGGACACACCACTTGACAACTAGCTTATTCATCTGTATCTATGGAATCCCGACATTTCCAGTCCATGGGATTACATGGAAAATTTCAGATTTAATAAATGTACCTTTAACTGCCAACAGTAGCTCGCTCTCACCTCGCGTAAACAAACATCATGACTGCTTGATCTGTTTATCAGTTATTACGTCCCCTTGATTCAAATCACCTCCGTTACTAGGGATGTATTATTGAACAGGAAATTTGAACTCATAAAAAGCAGCAAAATTTTACACCCATAGTTGTTAATTCTCTAAACATTAAATAATAAGGAAGGACTCTAATTCTTGACCAAATTATTCGATTTTAACTTGATTTGGTTCAGTTTACGCTTTTTTTTAATACAATATGTGATTTGCTTCGCGGATTATAAAGCGTAATCTGACCCAAACCAGGTTAATATCGAATAATTTGGCCAAGAATTAGAGTTATATCTAAAATGTTCATTATTCTCAAGAAATGCTCCACATTTTTTTGACTTGCATTAAAAATTGAAAAAATATTCATGAATATATATATATTTTTAACGGGGAACTTCCATAAAATGCAAGTCGGCAATAACGCAAATCATACAAAATGTGGCTCAGCATGGATGTACAGTAAAAAACGGAGTACCAGTAATTATTTTCCACACGCAAAAGGGTTTGAGATTTAATGTTTTATAATAAATAAAATAAAGAAAAAAATAGAGAATATATCTATAGCTTAAGAACGTTCTTGGTAATTTTTTTAGACATGTTCACATGAAGACCGGTTTATATTAGATATTTACAGGATTACAATTCGACGGGTTGACATAATACTTAGTTGACAGGTGGATGGATTGATAGATACACAAGTTGACAGGTCGAGGGGTTGAAAGATACACAAGTTGACAGGTCCAAGGGTTGACAGATAGACAAGTTGACAGGCCCAGGGGTTGACATGTTGATGTATTGTTGTTTTTTTTTGGCAGGTTAGTGTTTTCAGTAAGACAGTTCGACGGAATGACAGGTTGTTTGATTGACAGGGGTTCATTATATCATACTATAGAAGAAAGTCGAAGGGTTTTCCATGTCGAAAGGGGACGATTCGACGGGGTAAAAGGTCGACAGATTGACCAGTTTACAGGTCGACGAATAGTAAAGTTGACCGTTGACAGTTTGGACTAACCCGTATGTCTTGTGTTAGTTGATGCAAAACGTAGCTTATTAATTCGAAAGAATGTTATGGTAGTTAAAATATTTCTAAGGGGTAGTTAACTGCCCATCTATCAACTTTTGTTTTGGGCTATCACAGAAATTGAATGGGTATTTGTTGTTGGGTAACTGATGACTTGTTGACCTTTGTTTGAAGTGAAAATAATATCATAATTTGGGGTCAACTGTCGATCTGTTGTCCTTGATTGTGAAAGGATTTACCAGTTTGATATCGAAATATTCACTTTTATTCAGTACAAGGTAATCTTTTTCTAAATTTTTCCAGTAACTCGCATGTTAAACCCAAATATTATGACGAAAACCATAACCCATTGAACAATAAGAAAATGATATCGTTTCGATATTTTGGAAATTGACAGTAAAGAAAACTTCTTAAAACAGAAGGTATAGGCTTTATATTATACACAAGAATAGGGATCTTTTGTATTAAAACCTATCAAATTAATCTTTCGATATTGTAGCATGTACCTCGTGTCTAGGACATATTATTATTTCAATGGATAAGAGTTACATGTAACAAGTTTGGTGTCACTTGTCAGTCTGTCGTTTTTTTTTTTACAAAGACTACATGGATAAATCTTAATTGTTACATTGTCATCCATTTAGGGGAAAACTCTACAATGCTCTCCTTTTTTTTCAGGGAGTCTAGCCTGTACGATATCCGTCCTTATTTTTAATTTGAACGAGGATAATTGGTTTTACTGATCTACTTTTTCGTTGAACGTGTACTTCCTTGTGCACCATTTGGAAAATTATGTAAAAAAAAACACTTATACTTATAATATCCCTGCTTTCTGATTCTTTATTTTGTAGGTCTGTCGTGTATCTTCCATTTTTTTTTGCTTTGATAAGACAGACACTATCTACCAGTCTTAAAATTGTAATTCCTGATATACTACTACATATTGTGTATACAGAAGCTTTAATTTTAAATAATTAAGTTACTATGTTAAAATGGAAAGAAACTAGAATTATCATAATGCTTATTGTACTTTCATTAAAAAAATTGGGAAGGGATACTATGGCATACAACGCGTGTTTAATGCTCAATATACATGTAACATTGTGAAACATTAAATTTTATTACTCTGAAATCACAAATTTTCGTGG
Source organism: Saccostrea cuccullata (assembly GCF_032062105.1). Taxonomy (NCBI): domain Eukaryota; kingdom Metazoa; phylum Mollusca; class Bivalvia; order Ostreida; family Ostreidae; genus Saccostrea; species Saccostrea cuccullata. The sequence goes on from NW_026931545.1 coordinate 29,336, forward strand.
GGGTTTAATTTTCATTGTTTTCGAGGTACGCCGAGACCCACGAATTCATGACCGCCACAAAATGTAAAATTTTACATACATAAGCATTAATTCTTGATCCACGCAATCAAATCCCCACGAACCAAGAGATTTTCCTCAAACCACGAAATTTTGACCCCACGAAAATATGTGATTTTACAGTATGCCCCAGCAATTACCTGCCTATTTTATAAAGATGAATAAAAATATATAGCGTTATTTGATTTAATTATCATTTCAAATATTTATAATACATTTACTATGAAAAAAATGTAAGACATTTGAAAAAAAAAAATCAGTACGGCGCATACGCATCACTTCTAATTTGACAAACACATATCGAAAAGTACTTGACTTAAGTTCAAACCATTAATTGATTTCTGTTGTCCCGGTTGTTTTAGAAATCATACCTTGAAAAATGTGCATGATTGACTTGCTAAAGAAACATTTTCTTGATTTCCAAACTTAATTTTTCATATCATAATTTAAAAAAAATGAAACATATTTTCTAATAAGAGAAAGACAACACATGACGATCTGAAATTCATAGTAAAAATATTCTAATTTACCGCAATAAGACCTGAAAACCGACTGCCGTATTTTTTATGGATTGTAACCTTTTATCATCGACATTCTGTAATTGTTTGAAAAGTGTATTTGTTTAAGACCATGCGAAAATTATGTTATATAATATTTATAAAGAACTACAGTAACTACAAGTTTCAATACTAAGATTTTAACATGTATCATGTTTTAATCAACCTTGCTATACATTTGTCAAAAACTTTTACTTTTGATTGTAGTAAAGTTATATTAGCAACATTTTCATTACTAGCATTATTATTATTATCAGCAACTTCGTTGTGACATTTACATTTGGATACTTTAAACATTAATGTCAATGATTATGTACACCTAAGTTTCAGCGAATCATTCTCTTAAATGAAAATTTACATTTAATCTGTAAACATGATTTCTTTGGATAGTGTTTTAATCTAGGAAAAAAGTCTACGAAGCAATCTTAGCGTCATTTTTCTTTTAACAATTTATACCGGTAAGTAAAATATTCTCATTCATATTTAACTGTATAAAGTATTTTATTTTGATTTAACTTTTCTTTATTCAAAATATCTCATTTAAGAAATAATTATGTCAGTTTTCTCAAAAACCACTTAAGTTTTTGTATCGTTTGGTTTGTGTTTAGTCGGAAGATGAATTTCTGTCCTCATTTAAGTTTGATTAAGTTTCGATTAGTCTTCGTCTGATAACATATTTTTAAAGCAATGTGATAGCCAGACTATGAAATCTAGATGTTCTATAATTAATACACACGTGGTTACCGCTACTCTATAGTTAGAGATATCCTCATCGGTATGTAACTGATTTTATGTTCGTTTTATATTATCAATACAATATCACTACTGAACTTCACGGAATTTCATGAGATTTATTTTTTTTTATTTTTCAATACTGAAAGTCAGTATTGAAATTATGTACGTCTAGTATCAATCGCTTTTATTTTTTTCTATATTTTGATCAGATCTAGAGCCCTAAGAATATAATTTTTGGTTTATTTATAACATGTTGTATAAATCATCAAAGTAAGTTATTACTTTCAGCCCCCTTTCTTCCAAAAATAAATAAATAAATAAAAATACATTCAAACTTGTCTTAGCGGCCACCCGAAATGAATGGCCACTCGCGATCAGCGGCCACTTTAACTTGCTAGGAAGATTTTACTATATATTTTAACTTGAATATACGGCCACTTGTGAAACGCGACCAGCAGCCACTCAAATCCTCACCCACAGAGTTATTTTTTTTTTTTTTAGTTTTATATACATTTATTTCCAATAACATACAACATATTTTGAGGTAAAACTTCCTCAGAAGCCCTCGGTTAATACCTCACCTGGGGTGCCAGGAGCTCCCTGGATCGGTATATTTTTCAATTTTCAATTTTCAATTTACAAAAGTTTACAATAGAGAAGAACTAATATTTCATTTTCACAAAAAGACATAAATATTTCAGTAAAAAAAAAAAAAAAGAAAAAAAAAATTCTATATTTAATAGCTATATAGATAAAATATCAATTTAATTACAACGTATAAAGATTATAATTCGTCTGCTAACTTTTTCAAAAGATAGTAGTTACATTTAACACTTTTTGCACTCTTTGCTATAACATAATACTGATATAAAGACGATTTCAAAAAAAAATAACATTGCATTTTGATTTACTATTTCGTTTTGCAACCTACATTTCATTTTATATTTATATATTTTGTATCCCACAATTGATATGACATTATTGACACTGAAAAAGGCGGCCATTTCTTCACTAGTTGCTATTCTATCATATCTTTTAAACGCATTCATTTTGGGTCATTATATCCTCAGTAGTAAATCTAAACTATTACCTTGTAAAGTACACAAATTAATTCAACATACACCGAACTACAATGAAATTCAAGACAAATGTAAGTTTTGGTAAATAATCCTTTAGTACATATTGTTGCTTGGATTACTGAGTAACTGAGTTGATATATATCATATTACTTTTCCAAAGTAAATATTAGATAGGCTTTTTTTACTTGTAGCCATTTTGTTATGCACGCAAAATCGCTGTATTGTTACTCTAAATGTCTCAGATACATATCAAAAATATCAATTCATGTATAAGAAGAATTTATTAAATTGATTCTTTAGCTTTACTATGATTTTTTTTTCATTTTTGTTCCACAGTTTTCAAGACTAAACTAAACAGTAGCCTACTACTTGGGCTGACAAAAGCAAGACAATTTTTAACCCAATAAAAGAATAAAAGATTAGATAATGATAACCTTTCATAAAAGAACCGAATCATATCACAAAGATACATCAGCACAAATATTATAATAAAAAAAATCTGGTCGTGTACTCGGCATATATTTTTTATTCTAAATGACGACCAGTTCCATTGAAACGTAGGAAGTTCTCGCATAAAAATTTTACCGGTAGGTCTCATTATCACCGTATACAACAGGTAACGCGCGGTATTCCCACATATCTTCTGACTCCGAAGCGGTGAAAATCGACTCTCCCATACGTTAAAAACGAATCCCCCTTACTTTTAGCGACTCCCCCGCGTTACCCGTTGTATACGCTGATTATCATCTATGCAACCAAGGCGCATGTGGACGTAATCATAGTTTGCAGTTCAGTGTAAAGTTTCATGCAACGCCACGATCTTTTTGTCAGATGCAACAAGGGTAAATAATTCACTTGATTGGTCAACGCATTATCAACATCAAAGAAAAAAATATGTTGCACGAGCAACCAATCAGGGATAAAAGGAACGTTCCAGTCGTAAAGTATGCGGTTTGGTGGCGTGTCGAATTATCTTGAGTGTAACTGTCAGCTAGATCGTGACGTAACGTGAAAATTTACACTGAACTGCAAACTATTATATATTGGAAAAAAAAAGAAACTTGTGATGACTTAACTGAAAAATAAAATGCAAAAGAAATGGTTGAAAGGGAAAGCTAAATCAGTATTATTTCTTTAAAAGACATGATTTTTAAAGTAAGAAAATAAAGAAAGAGGAATAAACTGTATAAAATTCACTGAGTGCCTTTGATATTTCAGTGAATAAAATTTTACAATTAATCATTTATACAACTTATTATTTAACATCTTAATATTTCCCCCAAAAAATCAAACATTGAATATTTTGTGTCCTGTTATTTAATTTTAATATTTGACATTCATTTTAAGGTTTAACAAAATATGCATGTTTAAGGTTCAAAATGAAAAAAACAACGTTATGAATTAAATTACGTCAATCTGACTTAATGTCAATGTGTACCAACACCGTGAGCTACGTCCCGTGTCTATTTTTATTCTTTTGTTTTATCGTTTTTTCATTAGCCGATCATCTATTGTATTTTTTTTTCGATCTGGCTGACCAAAAAGAGTTTAAACATTTTTCGTTCTTGCTTTTTCCTTAATCTTGACGTAAAATGATCGTTCACGGTAGCTCATTAGGTAGAGCACTCGATCCGTGATCTGGAGGTCGTGAGTAATCACGGCCCCGACTGACCTAAGTGAAAGTTGCGGGTCCTTCGGATGAGACCTTAAAAACCGAGGGCTCATGTCAGCGGCAGGCGTTGGAACGATAAAGATCCATCACTGCTCAATGGCCCTGAGTGCCAAATAAAGGTCAAAATTTCAAGCCCTTCACCGACAGAAGGGACGTCTCTATATGAGTGAAAATTTTTCGAGAAGGATGTTAAACAATATACAATCAATCAATCAGTCGACGCAAAATGTAACAACGGAAAATGTAATAATCCAAAATTCGCGTTATTACATTTTCATTATTACATTTAGCGTTGATCTAGACGCAAAATATAATATTGCAAAATGTAATAATCTTAAGGAGTGTGTTATTACATTTTCCTTTATTTCATCATGCATTAATTTCGAAGCGAAATGTAATTACACCAAATTTTATAATCCATGTTTACTACATTTCGTGTTATAAATACATTTTGCGTTGTACCTTTCATATCTAGCATTTTAGTTATTCAATTTAATTAAGCAATGCATTTAAGTTATGAAGATTCATCAGGACATGAACTACGACGCTTCACACTGGTCAGCATATTTCATAAAAGGTGTAGGCGCTTCATGATATATACGCCGGCGTAAAGTGTTGTAGTTCAAGCAACTTATGAACGTTCAAAACTTAAATTCATTTCTTACATTTACATTATTTTTCTGATGAGTTACCAAAATTTACGCCATTCAAATGTCAATTCTAATGCAAAAGATATTGCACTATAGTTTTGATGTCAAGTAAAATATAATGGCGTAACAATAGAGATAAATATCATCATCCATGGTAGTTAAGATATAATGAATAAAAATCTAATTTTTAAAGAATTAAAAAAAAAAAATAGATGAATTTGTAAGTACTACATAATTATAAAGAGAAAGAAAAGGAAGAAGCAAACAAATTTAACTTTCTTTCTTAAAGTCCAAAATGATTTCAATTTATTAATTTGTATCTATTTACTACATAAATTGTTGTAGATGAAAAATGGATGTAAAATTCAGTCCCATGACTGCTTGTCCTAAGGATGGTCTCACTTGGATAAGCAACAGCGTTAAGTTACGGTGTCCTAATGATACACTAGGTAGAAACCTCTACCAGTGTGTACCTAATGATGACAGATCTTCACTTGTGGAATTTTGTCTTCAAGGGAGTATTGGCAGATATGGAGCAGGTGAGTCAATGTTAATTGTAAAACAATAATATCCGAATCATATATTATTTTTCTTTTGATTATAACTAGACAATTTCTTTACGTTATGGAAATAACAACAATTGATAAAATAAGATATATATTCTAACGTTTATGTTGGAGTTTCGATGCGAACTTTGTGAGCCCACATGTCTTTTTTTCTAGGACGCGTTATTTAAAATGATTAAACATAACTGAGACGCTTCCTGTTTGATACTACATTTTACTCGAAATTAACTTAAGATATACTGAGCACCGATTATCAGTTAACAATAATTTATGCCCCTAGGAACCCCTTGTAATGTTCACCGTGAGGGAAGGGAGAAATTTAATTATACAGTGTTAAATAAATTTTAGT
>NW_026931545.1:45000-48175 GCF_032062105.1 Saccostrea cuccullata
GAGCTTGGCGAAGAAACACTTGCTACCGATTCTTTTATCAACTAAGGTTAATTGAAGCCGTGATTCGAACACACATTCGTCACGCTCGGAGCATGCACTCTACCGACTGAGCTGCCATGACGATTTTTAGGCACTTGATTACTTCGCTTTTTCTGTAATTCGTTATAACCGTATACGAAATTTATTCAATGTACATGTACATGTATATAGCTAGGGATAAAAATAACTTTGTTACATATAAATGCTGTATATCCGTGAATTCGAAATATCCGTGTTCGTACTAATAACGAATTCTACTGTATATTTATTTAATCTAAGTATATATCAAGTCAAACGCACTACCGCGTACCGATTCATTTTTTTTTCTTTTTCTTTAAATACGTCAGTTGGTAGGAAAAATAAGTACTTTTGTTTTACAGGATTCTTCTACTTTGTACAGTTACATGGGAGTTGTATAAAGCGAAGCGTTGAACTCCCTCGAGCGAGAAATTGCTAAATTATATAGATCAAATTATGATAAAGCACTTATGAATCTAAAATCAGATTTAATTGAAAATATATCAAATCAACTAGATATCTGCGTTTGTAAATTTGGATATGTTATGGACCTAGATTTTTTTTTTTAATTTATTTTCGTATCAACCAACGAAAAGCAAGATGTAACGTTTAGAAAATTATTTCCTACTGTTGTGTCTATGAAATTTCACGACGTTAAACTTTGAAATTTGAGAGTGAAGTTGAAAAAACCTGCATATAATTTTTCACTACATTTTTTTATCTTTAGTCGGGTGAGGCAAACATCGACTTTTCCGTACAAATTTTTTTTAATACAAGCTCCTCTTTCTTTTGACGAAACTTAATGCACAGCTGTATCCTTGCTTAAAGGTCAAGTAGTTGATCATGTAATATCACTTAGTGTGAGGAATACAATATTGCGAAAATTTAGTTTTCCTGTTTATATCTTTATTAACAAAGATGATTTTAGATTGAAGGAAAATAGTTTGTGTATAGTTTATCTGTGATTTTCCAATAGTTTTTGTGGACTGTGATTGTCACGTCACCGCGCAAGTGAATTTCGACGAAAACACTGAAGTGGTAAGATTCTGTCTTTTTCTTAAATTTCTCGATCTCAAAAATTGAATTTGCATTTGACCCTGGCATGAAAACTGTAAACTGTAAACTTTCCTGAATTCATATCAAGAGGGATCATTCTTAAAAGTTAGTTAGGCAAAAACACACAACAGTTCGTCAAAACATACAAAGTGTCAAGTGCTTCCTTGTCCCCTACTTGAATGTTGTTTTTTTTTTGTTCTTGTAAGACAGACATTGTCATAGGCGTTATCGTTATCAAATTTACAATTCCTACTACAATATAAACCACTGAATAAAAAATAATGAACCTTTCACCTCAGTTTCATAATTTTGTGTTTATGTTCATCGCTTATCTTATGTTCTGATCAGACAGCAATTTGGGATTTATGGTTGCAATTCAATTTATTGTTATCTTCATGATCAAAAAGTTGGCAAACTAATTGACAAACTTCCATATAATTATATTTAAAATCTAAAGTAAATGATATCTCAGTTATTTAATATTTATATTATTACTGAAATATTCAACTATTTCTCACTGTGTAAATTTGAGGTCTGTGATAGCAAATTGCTTAATTAAAACACATTTCTTCTCAAACTTGCTTACACTGGGCATACTACATGTATTATTTTTAAACACAGATCTACCTTCTCTCATTATAACGATCAATCAAATCATTAATTCAATTTATAGAATTTGACTTAATAAACTGTGCACAAATTATTTTACGCTACTGCAAAAGGGTTTCTAAGAAATAAAATACATTCCACAGTCATTTGTTGAATGAGTAGGACTGAGACAACAGTTTTCCGTTACAAGTGACCTACATAGTTGAGTCATTTTCACATTGTGATGTCTCAAACAAGGAGCTAAACGTTATTCAGATTCAGCTATTTATTAAACTCTTGTATGGCTATGTGTGTACCAATTTATTTTCAGATCTGATTTGTGGTTTCGTAGATATAGAGATAGTTTGCGAATTTTTTAATCACCCTTCGTATTATTTTATTCAAATTATAAAAATAGGCTAAATGTCTGACTGTGATATTTTTAATGATGATCATAATAAATTGTTTATTTTATACATTTAGCTGAATATTCACTTAAATTTTGAAAAAAAAAATAACGAACTTTACAGTAGAGGCTAAATAAGAAAATTGAATACATCATGTGAAAAACAAAGACGGTTATCCACCATTATTTAGCCTTAGAATCAGCTACCACACATGGTTTGCTGTATGTACCGACATTTTCTTAAATATTCAGCAACGGCGCACAAGTCTGATACATGTATAGGATGTTCAAGTAGGAACGATGTGATGCAATATTGATGATACTGAACAAAAAAACCCTAAAGATTATTCGAATCTTGGCATACTTACATGTAGAACATTTCAATTTCTCATCCCATCCACCCCTCCGAAAATACCTAATACATTGTATTTCTTTAGCATTTAACACTTACATATAAGAATGCATTGTGATATAAACTGTTAACGAAAATTGTCAAATTTTGCTTCTAAAATAAATTTACATTGTTTTTTACATTCATTTCATTCTTTTTTCTTTGAGAAGCAGTTTGTTAAATCTTTGGTTTATTAATTTTTTTTTAGATTTTCACACGACAACATTACAATTTTGCTTAACTTTACTTGATGAGTAAGATTTTTTCTTCATTCGATTAGCAAATACGTAAAAAAATTAAGAATTATCTCCGTTTTGAAACATCATAACGTCCACAAACTGACACTCTTAAAGATCATTCCCAGATAATCTACATATAACTAAAGTACATATGTAGTTTTATTGTAGAACGGAACAGAGATAGATTAAGGGAAATTCCGACAGCATCCAAATGAGTCAAATCATATGTGAGATGTTTAAGCAGCGACAAAATTCGTTTTACACAAATAATAAAATACCTCTTATCTTTTCTTTTTGCTTTCATTATGGTGTTTTGTTGAGGGCTTTTAAGCTTACAGGAGGTTTGACTCCTCTTTTCCCTCGTTTTGATGGATTTTTTTGTCCTTATTAGCATCTCCCCGTTCTTTTTAAACTTTCCTTAAAGCTGTAGTTATTGAA
>NW_026931546.1:0-47562 GCF_032062105.1 Saccostrea cuccullata
TAACGTATTTGACAATTTATGTCCGCCGTAAGCGCCAATATCAATGAAAAATCCTCTTTCCTTTTTAAAACATTCTCATAAACAACTTGGTCTTGCTTGGCGTGTGAATACAACTGGTGTGCATTCTCTACGTTTTGGTAAGGATGGGGAGATTTAAGACTTTTATTGATGTTGTAGACTTTCTCTTTTTGTATATATTAACCAGGGACATTACATCTCATATGTATACAAAATATGTACATAAATATTTATAGATAAGATTTGCACTTGCACAGGATAAATGTAGTATATGATATACAATATACATTACATGTGGTAATTATATTACACAAAGAAATACATTTAATGTATTATCATTTCTTGTTGAACACTATATAAAAGATCATTTCTTAATTGATAAGAAAAATAAAGAAGTTTAGCCAGGTTACATAGTTCTTTCGTATTCGTGGAACTCACTAATTGTACTAATTTAAATACTGATGGTTTTTTTTAATATAATAACTCTTGAAACATTTACTTCTAAGTTCTTCATATAGAGGACATTTTAACAGAAAGTAAAGTTAGTCCTCTGTCTCATCTGACATACATATTTCACATTTTCTATCTTTTCTTTCTATGTTACTATACCTTTAAAATTCCCCTCTCTATCCTTATATCATGCGCTGATAATCTTAAACGACTAATAATTAAATTGTATTCTCTATTTTGAATGTAATGGTTTTCTTTAATACGTCTGTAGTTCAACATTATCCACTAAATGTTGATATGAAAAATATTTAGGAGAATTACAAACCCTTGTCATAATATTTTGTTTATAACAGTCACACATTCTTTGAAACACGATGTTCAAAGTATTAATATCAATACAATTGCTAGTATACATGGAAGCCTTTACATACCAGCCTTTGGAATTCCTTCTTAATGTCTATAATCAGTTCATCATTATTTTCAGTCATATCTTGATAACATGCTTGTAAAATATAATTATCACTATTTTTTAATTTCCTCTGGGCAGCTTGTCCCGTTTGGGAAACTTTTTCTTGTTTTACACCATGTCTTAATGCGAACAAATACAACATCAAGGGCATACCCATCTTTATTGTTACTATCTGTTGATAGTTGTGAATGTTCAAAATATCCACCAATGTGTTTGAAAAAGTCTCTTAATTCTTTCAGATTCTTTTTTGATTTCTCAACCACTATCTTTTGACCATCCCATACTCTATATTCAATGGCCCAAACATCCACTGTGAAGTCACCTGTCTTGAGTCCTGATTTCATGGATTCAAGGACAGCCATTTCTGCCCCTTCAACGTCTAATGAATAAAAATCAATATGGTTGACACCTATTGTGACCAAAACCTGCTCGAAGCTGAAGCAGGGTACAGTTATTGTGTTTTTCTGGTCTAACATTTTCATGTGGTGTTTATCAATATGGTTTGCGATGCCACCTACACCACTGCTTTTGATAAATGAAACGTTCTCTCTAGAATTTGATAAACAAGCACATAGCCTCCATGCATTTCTCTTTAATTGATCAATTTTATAACAGAGGTCAGGGTTTGCTTCTATCAGGAGACCTGTCCAGTTGTGTCGCCTCTCCAGCCAGAGTGTGTTGGATAAAAACTGACCATCATGCGCACCAATGTCAACAAAGAATCCACTCTCCTTGTGAAGAATTTCATAAACAACCTCATCTTGTTTTACCTGTGAATAGCGTCTGTCCCTGTTTTCTTTATTATTCAGTGTCCCTTGTGGGGGTAATAAATAATGTTTAGCTTCTGATTTAGTCAATCCAGATTTCTGAACATGTTTCTGTGACACTTTCAAAATTAAAACTCTGGAAGAATAGGAAGAATACAACCAAGCGATTACTCCGATAAAGGTCAGGATAGGACATAAAGTTCTTATTCTCCACCGGCATTTCATTCTGAAAGAGAAGCGATTAAAGTGAAGACAACAAAAAATAGTCGATCAGGAAAACATGTATAAATGATCTGCAAACAAGGCCTAGAACACAGATCCTTAGAAATCTTAGGAGTGGAATCAGGTGATTATGAGAAGTAAACGTTCCCTGTAATAGTCATTTGAGCAGGTTAACAATAAGTTTTCCCCATTTTTTTTTACCTTAAATTGTAAGTATGAGATAAAAATATTACGAGAAACATTCATGCCTAAATGACCATTGAAATAAAATTAAAAGCAAAGCAAATACAGATGTCTGAAAAATCAGAGGTGAGATCGGGTGCCATTAGGGAGAAAGCACCCCACGCCGTTTGTGTGCACCCTCCGTGATCCCCTTGTCTCAATCTGGTGAATAAATTAATCCATAAACCATTCTGTTTAAAAATATCAGCCAATAATCGAACTAACGCCTAATGTTAATCACTTTTCATTCGCAAGGACCTTATTTTCGCGTAAATTCACGAGAGAGTGTTTTTGCAAAAATTCATTCTCGCTTATATTAGTTTTCTTTAAGATTATGTAATTCAATAACCACAAATTCATAAAAATTTTGTCTCGAATAATGATAAAAAGTTAAGAAAATTCGCGCGAAATTGAAGTATCTCGAAAATTAAGTGATCTTCAGTAGTTGTATTTACAAATAAGGTACTTGTATTGTCTAAAGACTTTGCAAAATGTTGAGTTTTTAAACAAGATAACCTTGTATCATCAACTTTATTTGCCAGAAATAACTGTATAAGAATATATATGATAACATGTAAAGAAAGTTAAATCCTCGCACTTTCACAAAGAGCCGTAGTGCATTTGATAGGAATTTTCGCCTACACTACTAGTGATTTTTTAAATTACATTGTTAAACCTACATTTTGTCATACAATCTTAGTTTATACATTCATGCATAAAACCAAATCATACAATAATGATATGCCAATGTTAATAGTTCCCTCATATGATAAATATAACAATTATCCATTTAGATGCTTTTGCATAATATGATTAAATTTTTAAGCCATCTCGTTTATAGCTAGTATACTATTTATTATCTATATTAAGTATATTACATGTATATATGTCATATGCCAATAATTTCGTAACATGTAAAAGGACCCCATTGGAAATAAGCTATACTAGCTTTCATGGGCTATCCTTGAGTTTAGGCATATTTAATATAATATATTTATTTAAATTATATAAATATAAGATTTATTAGTCAATTTGTTTTATAACTTATCTGTTAAATCATGTATAATTATAATTTTTATATTGTGTTTACTACTCATGCACACCTCAATGTTCCTGTACATTGCAAAATGCCTTTTCCTGAATAAAGATTATTATTATTATTATCATCCAGTTTGTATCGGAATATCCGGTAAATATTGAGTTATCCACCTAACGATAACAAATTGTTGCCAAAGAGCACCTTGAACGAGAAAAACAACTTTTGAATATTTTTTTGGATATGAATCCTCTCCATTCCAGTTAGATAATTTTGGTTAAAGGTGTTCTTCATATTGAAAATGATAAATATATATATTTAATTTTTCTTCTCATATAATTTTAAAATTCAGCAATCAGTCTCAAATTTATCCATTTGATGCTATTTACTTAGTTGGCTCAGTGGTATGATTGCAGGAATGCAATTATGGAGATTGCGAGTTCGAGCCCCAAATTTTTCCATTTAAGGTAATTCCAACCTCCTATGAAGTCATAGGTTTTTGCAAAAACTGTAATAAATTGAAATTCATAACCATTAGAACAATATCTTTTGGAAGAATGCTTTTAAATAGGTGTAATGACAAATATTGTTATTTAAAAGAATTTTAAAAATGTATATTTTCTTAATTTAATAAATTATTCAATCTTTAGAAAATATTTACAAGGGCAATAACTCCTTCTCAGGTATCTTCAGTCAGTCATTTTCTTTATCGTACCTCTAATATAAAATAGTTTCCCTGATATTCAGAAACCAAAGTATCTTATAAGTAGTAAGTATTTCGGAACTTTCAGCATCAAAATTATGCATTTTAACCAGTTTTTACGTACATAATTTTAGAATATTGTTTACAAAAATGTAAGATTATTTTATGTTGGCACATACATCTGTTTATTTATGCCTCCCATCTTTAATAATATGGCAACCTATACATTTTTTGCAATTGGTAAATTTAAACTATATCAAATGAAAATAAATGCAGTTTTTGTACTTTGAATCATTAAAATTGTGAGAGTGGAAACAACTTCAGCTTTTTAATTTATTTTCTTTTTGTATCTTTTTTACGTTTTTGTTTATTGTTTTATAATATACATGTACATAATTTCGGAAAGTAGTATTATACACATTACACTTTGAATGTATCTCAGGAAAAGGCAGTCCTAAATTATTTTTATTAAAGTTTGCAAATTCATAGCTACTTGTTTTATTTTAATTGATTTTCTAAATCTTTTGTCTCATAATTAGAGGATTGAACAAGTAAAATGATTGTCAATTGACATGATTGCAACTATGAAATATAACACTCGTCCTCAAATCATATTACATAGTTTCACAACTTTGATCTTGAACTGAAAAGGTACAGTATACACGTATCTATGAATAGAAACAGGTGATTTCCTTTTAAATTCTTGAGTCGGCCGTGCCGTCGGTAAGACAGCTATGGCTCTTTTAATTTTATTCTAAATACTTAGAAAAAGTGGCTATTTTGTTGTGAATTAATGAAAAAAAAATAGTAAAACTTTAATCTAGAAAAATAATTATATTCAATGTAAAAATGTTAGAAAGCAAAGCCGAGTTTATTGTTTTAAGATTTTTTATTAATACACATTATACATGTATAAGATTGTCACTTTTCATAAGTTTAAAGCAATATCAGCTGCATTTTTGAGAATTTTTTTTTGCTGGTAAAGTGTGTTATTATGATTAATCTGTATGTAATCCAAACCCTTATGACCAATAAAACAAAAATAAAGTTTAAAAATTAAAATTTATTACAGTAATTAGATACAGTCATTCCTTAAATAATATATTACTTATCTACGGGAATATATAATTTTTTTCTGACATTGAAAATCCAAAATAAATGTTTAATGATACCTATCATTCAACATACCTTGTTTTTGTGCAAGGAGGGTGATGCGGTGGTACGTTTCACTCAGTGATTTTCTCCACTGGACATCAATACACGTGGACAAAGGGCGTCATGTATACTCTAATAACAGGATCTGTTACAGGATTTAATTTTATTTCTATGTCAAAATTTAACCGTGAATTAAGTGGCACTTCACAGCTTAGGAGAGAGAGAGAGAGGCAGAGAGAGAGGCAGAGAGAGAGAGAGAGAGATATCAAATATCTCCCTCTATTTTTAATTAATAAAAAAAAATCAATTTTAAGAAATTTTATCTTTTAAAAAATGTTTTCAATTTTTCTATTTCTAAAATTTCAATGCATCTTTCCACCACAGTATTTATTGATGTTTAAATTATTTGAAATTTTATTTAAAAAAACGTTTTTCCCCATAAACCTCAATGCAATCTTTATTAATTAAGCATTCATAACATAAACCTGTAGAGTCCAACTGGAATTTGAATAAGCAGAACTTGTCTGTTCTGGAGAAGATGTTTTCCTATATATTCTTTGATACCTCATTTGGCCACACCCTAATCCCGAATCTGAATCTAAACCACCTGAGGAAGCTTCCATTAGTTCCATATAAAAAAAAATACTAATCATAGAGTAGGTGTTCTCCAAAAAAAATTTAAAGATATTATAGTATATATTTACATGTAAAAACATTTCCCACATTATGTCCCAACTTTCCACCCTACCCTCAAAAATTCTGATTTGAACAATCTTGAAACTACACTACATGAGGATGCTTCCATTTAAATATCACCAATCATACCATGGCTTCGCTGTTCTTAGAAGATTTTTTTCCTATTTATATTTCTATGTAAAGCTTTGATTGCCCATTATGGCTCAACCCTACTTGAATTAAATCTAACTGAGGATGTTTGTATATTTAAATATCATCAATCATGGCTTTGCTGATCTCGAGAAGAAGATTTTTAAGAGATTTTTTCTTTTATTACTATGTAAAACTTTGATCAGCCATTGTAGCCCAGCCCATCCCCAGGGGTCACGATTGAACAAACTTGAAACTACATTACATGAGGATGCTTACAAACGAGTTTCATCTTTCCTTGCCCAGTGGTTCTGGTGGAGCAGATTTTTAAACGATTTTTCCTATATATTCCTGTGTAAAACTTTGATTAGCCATTGTGGCCCCGCCCTACCCCCGGGGTTCATGATTTGAACAAACATAAATATACACTACCTGAGGATGCTTCCACATGAGATTCCTATTCCTTTGTTTAAATTTGATCAGCCATTGTGACCCAGCCCTACCCCAAGGGGTCATGCTATGAACAAACTTGAATGTACAGTACCTGAGGATGCTTCAACATGAGTTTCATATTTATTGGCCCAGTGGTTCTGGTGGAGAAGATTTTTAAACAATTTTTCCTATATATTTCTCTGTAAAACTTTGATGAGCCATTGTTGGCCTACCCTTCCCCTATGGGTCATGATTTGTATAATTTTGAATCTATATTACCCGAGGATGCTTCCACATGGGTTTCACGTTTCCTGGCCCAGTGGTTCTGGAGAAGAAGATTTTTAAAAGATGCCATTAATTTTTCATTAATTCATAACTATCTTGCCTTGGAAGAGGGCTTGGCCCTTCATTTGTATAAACTTGAATCCCCTTCGCTCAAGGATACTTTGTGGCAAGTTTAATTCAAATTGTCCGAGTGGCTCTGGAGAAAAAGATGAAAATGTGAAACGTTTACAACAACAACGACAGACAACGGACACATTTTGATAAGAAAAGCTCGCTTGAGCCTTCGCCTCAGGTTAGCTACAAATGAAATAAATTGTTCTAAGAATGATAAAAGCGAAAGTACCAAACATGACTCTCCTCCTTTTTTTTTATTAAATTGAACACAAAAGGGGACTCAACTTGTAGCAATTTTGTCCACACCCGAAATCACAAACTGTTTTCAAGAATTTCCTTTTTCATGTTGATTGAATAATAGTCTTTTTGGTAAGACTTTTTAGCTTCAGGCATACAGGAAGGAAAACGTCTGAGTATAATTAAAGAAACTTTTTTTTTCATCTTAATATACCGATTGAAAACTGGTTTCCCGGAACCGCGAGGAAATTTTAACTACTGAGTATTCGTGGGAAAAGGGTAAGGTTTGCGTACATGAAAATAGTGATATCACAATGGTCATCCCTATTTTGAACATGAAGAGCCATTAGGTAATTTGTGATGGGACTTACACCACATCTCATTACGTATAAAGACAACATCTAGGGCATATCCGTCTTTAAAATTACCATCGTTGGAAAGCTGGGATTGTTCACTATAGCCACCGATTTCTTGAAAATATTTTCTCAATGCATTAAGATTTTCTAGAGATTTCTCGACAATCACCCTTTGGCCGTCCCAGACTCTGTATTCTATTGTCCACACGTCCACTGTAAAACGCTTCGATCTGAGTCCATCCTTCAGTGATTCCAGGATCGCCAATTCCGCCCCTTCAACGTCCAGGGAATAAAAATCAATATGAAAGACTTTAATTATATTCAACGCTTCTTCCAAACTAAAACAGGGGACAACTACTTTATTTTGTTTGTTTAACATTTTGATATGGTGTTCGTCAATATGTTGTTCCACTCCACCAACGGCACCTCCTTTGATGAATGAGACCGACCTCTGTGTATTAGAGAGACATGAACACATCCTTCAGGCATGGCGCCTTAACTTGTCTATTCTTTGACAGAGATCTGGATTGGCTTCAATTAAAAGTCCCGTCCAGTTATGTTTTCGTTCCAGCCATAACGTATTGGATAAGAAATGTCCGTCGTTAGCGCCAATATCAATGAAAAATCCTCTATCTTTTTTAACAATTTCATAAACAACTTGGTCTTGCTTGACTTGTGAATACAACTGATCTGCATTCTCTACATTTCGGTACGGATGGGGATCTTTGAGATGTTCGTTGATGTTGTAGACTTTCTCTTTTCCTGGGCAGCTTTTTCCGTTTGGGAAACTTTTTCTTGATTTACACCATGTCTTAATGCGAACAAACACGACATCTAGAGCATGCCCATCTTCATCATTACCATCTGTTGATAATTGTGAATGTTCAAAATAACCCCCGATGTGTTTGAAAAAGTCTCTGAATTCTTTCAGATTCTTTTTTGATTTCTCAACCACTATCCTTTGACCATCCCATACCCTATATTCAATGGACCAAGTATCCACTGTGAAGGTACCTGTCTTGAGTCCTGATTTCATGGATTCAAGGACAGCCATTTCTGCACCTTCAACGTCTAGTGAATAAAAATCAATATGGTTGACACCTATTGTGACCAAAATCTGCTCGAAGCTGAAGCAAGGTACAGTTATTGTGTTTTTCCGGTCTAACAGTTTCACGTGGTGTTCATTAACAAGGCTTGCAATGCCACCTACACCACTGCTTTTGATAAATGAAATGTTCTTTTGAGTACCTGATAAACAAGCACATAGTCTCCATGCATTTCTTTTTAATTGATCTATTTTATTACAGAGGTCAGGGTTTGCTTCTATCAGGAGACCTGTCCAGTTGTGTCGCCTCTCCAGCCAAAGTGTATTGGATAAAAACTGACCATCATGCGCACCAATGTCAACAAAGAATGCCCTGTCCTTGTGAAGAATTTCATAAACTGTCTCATCCTGTTTTACTTGTGAATAGCGTCTATCCCTATTTTCTTTATTATTCAGTGTCCTTTGTGGTGGTAACAAATAATATTTAGCTTTCGCCACACCAGATTTCTTAACATGTTTCTGTAGCACTTTCAAAATGAAAACTCTGGAAGAATAGGAAGAATATACCCATGTGATTATTCCGATTAAAGTCAGGATAAGACATAAAGTAATTCGCCATCGACTTTTCATTCTGAAAGAGAAACGAAAACCGTGAAGGCAACGAACAAAAGTTGATCAGGAAAACTTGTATAAACAATCTGTAAACAAGGCATAGAACACAGATCCTTAGAAATCTTAGGAGTGGAATCAGGTGATTATGAGAAGTAAACTTCCCTGTAATAGTCATTTGAGCAGGTTAATAATATTAAGTTTTCCAAGTTTTATTTTTCTTTTTTACCTTAAGAACCTTGTCTACACTGCACACTAAAGAGTTCTGGTTCTATGGTATTTTTTGTAGTTAAAATGATCTGCCCTTAGGTCTAAATTCTAAAAAATAGAAATTTAGAATACATTACACATCTTGTGATTGATTTAAAGTATTGTAATATGCATGGGGGTTGGACTTTAGAATTTTGCATATTAATCACAGGCTGACGGTGGAGTGTTTTTAGTGATGTAGAGTGGCATGCAGTTGTAAATTTATTAGCAATGTTTTATTGTTCATGTTATTTCATTATCTTATTGTTTACTTGAATTATTGATGCAATACACATTGCACTTCGACATTGATATGTAAACAAATGCTGTTTTTTGTGTTACTAGACGATCTAGTGAGATATTGTTGAACAGACAGTAAGGGACAGTGATACTAAGATGTTATATGTCAGTTTTTCATCATTATCTACCATATTACGACTGTAATTTACTTACTTATTTCAGCATTATCACATGTGTTGTAAATTGGGCGCCTGCCATCTTTCTTACGAAGGAAGTAGTCATGTGACATAAACATTGTTGTTTTACGATTGATAAGATCGAAATAACACTGTCCGTGTCCTCAAATATTTATAATTGATAGTTAAATGTTATTTTATTGCAGTATTGTCATTTGATTATGTTTTATTTTACGAAATGTTTTGGAACTTGAATGTGTAGCGTAATACTTATGTGTTTACATTATTGTCCGGTATTACTACGCCGAGGATTGTGTGTGTCCATTTTATTACAGATTGTTTGTCGAACTTATTTTATTATGTATATCGAATAAAATTTAGAGCTCCTACTTTACGTGTAGAAAGGACATTTTGAGCGATGTTATTTTCTTTGTATTACACAAAATGTATGTAAAGTAGTTCTGAGTTGCTCCAGAAAGGAAAATTATTTTTTGTGATCACGTGACCATTTTAGAAGGTTATATATACGAGCAGCCAACGCCAGTTTCACAACAACGATCGTAACGATCAGATCATATTACGTCATCTACATGACTGACTGTAAATTACTAGTGACTTAGGTATGAGAAAATAATGTAAACTAAAACAAATTAAGTAGCGTATAATTTCTCCACTGCACGGACACCGCAATCCACTATATTTTATTAGGCCAGAGATGTTAAGCTAGGACTTAGACTCATATAGATGTACTGACTGTTTTGTTATATATTTCATTGAAGTCTTTATCAAATGAAATATTTGAAACGAGAAATGGAACTTGGTTATGATTTACAGGAATGTAAAGTAAATTATCAAGGGTGTTTAAATACATGCGACGGGCGGAGGATGCCCCCCCCTTTTTTTTTCTATGTGGACGGATGTCATGAGTAGTCCTGATAAAAGTTAATTAACTGAATTTACACGGGATGGAAACACTGTAAGCTGATTGGCATTTGACAGGGTGCTGAGGAAGCTTACAGTATTTTTAACATTTTTTAATGCCAAGATAAATTAATTGAACATGGTATTTACATGTACTTTCTCCTTGGAAGTAAACAACCAACAGCGTTTTCTTTTCACTGATATTCTTTTGTATTTGATTATTTTTCTTAATTAAAATAATTTCATATTTATATCAATTAAAGAAGCTTAACCATTATAGAATATATTTTTCTCAATGTCGAAAATACTTTTTTCACCGGTGAAGAGAGGGTCTTTAAATTGTAAGTATGAGATGAAAATATAACGGGAAACATTCATGCTTAAATGTCCATTGAAATAAAATTAAGAGCAAAGCAAATACAGATGTCTGATACATCAGAGTTGAGATCAGGTGCCATTAGGGAGAAAGCATCCCCCGACGTCTGGTTACACTTTTCGTGATACCCTAGTTTTTCTCTGTTGAATAAATTAATCCATAGACAATTCGATTGAAAAATAATGAACCGTCAATTTATTTCAAACAGGTCAGTCAATATTCGACCGTAACGACTGGTTGTATTTATAAATAAGACAATTTTATTGACTATAGACTTTGCAAAATAAGTTTAAGCAAGACTGTTGAAACCCTTGTATCATTAACTTTATTTGCTAGAAAGAACTCTATTTGAAAAAATATGCGATAATATGTATAGAAAATTTGTTCAAGGCTTTCTTTGTTTTCCTTTTTCATTTTTGAAGAGAATTTTAATTAAATTTCCAGAATAAAAGTGCAGAGATGTTGTCAACAAACTCTAGATTAAAACATTACAGAAATCATTATAATGACTACTGGCGATTCGAAACAATTAAATACTTCTCGAATTTATTACACTATCGATTGTGTGGCAATGAGATTCACTAATTAGAAATTAACTAACATTTCAACCGGAAAAGTGACAATTTGAAACCAAACTTGAGATGAAAACAGGGGCGACCTTAATATTTCTAAACAAAATTAATACTTACTTGACCTTGACCTTGGTCTACCATGTTTAAGATTTTAATCCAATCAAGTGATTACATGTAATCCATAGAAAAACATACAGGGTCTTAATAGTCTACATGTAAGTGTTAGAGATCAAACAAAGGGGGCAGTAAAGACAACAGCTGTTCTGATTTATACAGGGGAGTAAAATGATATCTTGTAATGCTGTTATAATGTTATAGCTTACCTGGTACTCTTATTTGGGAGTATGTTGTAATTTGATGCGATGGAGTGTCAAGCAATGGTGGACTACTGATTATTGATAAAATCAAACAGGCATGCATACTTCAGTTAGGTCACAAAAATTGTTATGTTTTGAAAGAATGAATAAAAAGGAAAAAATAATTATGCAAAATAATATATTGAACGATGTACATGTATTTGAGATCAGTTGACGTTCATTAATATACAATGACAGTCAAATTCTTAAGTAAGAAATTTTCAAATGAATGAAAAAAAGGAAATATTAGTTGCAATATTTAAGATACAGCTGTATACGTAATGTATAGTGCGATGTAAACATAAAATAATTGAATTGAGTAACTTTTCATATAATTTTGCATAATTGTATGTCATTTAAGAATATGAAGAAGATACAATCAATTGAAACATTTGGAGATAACGAACAGTACAGTATTCAAGATCAAAAGTCCATACAAATAGGAGCAGGGCAAACACGGACCTCCAAATTATCAGAGGTGGGATATAGTGCCGTGAAGGAGTGAGCATCCCTTGCCGACCGGTCACAGCCGCCGTGTGCTCCTTGTAATTGTCGGGAAATAACGAAAAAATCCGTCGATAATTTAATGTATAAATAATGGACAAACAATTTGTATGAAAAACGTCAGTCAGCTTTTGGCTCAATGATAAATTGTATTTGCTGACAAAGTCATTGTATCGACCGTAGAACTTACCGAAATAATTACTTTAAACGAGACTGCTGATATTCTTGTTTCATCAACTTGTTTATCAATGAGAATTTACCTCATTTTAAAAATTGTTCATACGCAGAGCATGCTCTTGCGTATCGAATCAACTGAGATATATAAACTTCGTATGGAGGTGATGAAGGTATAGAGCTGCATAAGTAAGGGAAGTTGACGATAGAATAGTTAAAGTCATCACGTTTATCATAGAGCTTTGTTGTTAGATTACCATTAATGTCTTTTTCACGTAAAATATCCAAATATGAAACAGATGTTTCATATTTCATTTTTAACCTTTTCCCTTTTTTCTTCGTAAGTTTCAGTCTTTTTTTTTCTTATTTAACTATAATTTATTGATGATATGTACCGGTTTACTATATATAGTATTATACATATGTATATAATTTAAATGAACCTTGTACCTGTGGAGATGACTTATAAAGGCAATGCCTACTTCCCAACGCATTTAAGTTTCATTACATTATACCGGTAATGTTTAAATTAAATCAGAGAGAGAGAGGGGGAGAGAGAGAGAGGGAGAGATTATTGAATGGGGATAGTGTATGTTTAACGTATCGGTATTTTTTTTTCTTACATACTAAATTACCAATGATAGGCTAATCTTTCTAACTCTAATAAAAAAAGAACGGTGGATATGTGTACAGAAATTAAACTATAAGATTATTGTATGTAAAGCATGCAAAACTAGACTGTACTTTGCTACACGTGTGTCGATATTATTTTTATTAGATCGATAATTTTCAAGTTTGATTTATAATGTTATGTATTTAGAATGAATTATATGGAAATAAGGAATAGAATTCAAGCTCAAAAGTCCATTAAACAATAAAAAATAGTAAAAGAGCAAACACGGACCTCTAAAACATCAGAGGCGGGATCAGGTGCCATGGATGAGTGAGCATTCACTACCGTCCGGTCACACCCGTCGTGTGCTCCTTGTCATGATTGGGAAATAAGGGAAAAATCCGTCGTCAATTCAGTGTGTAAATAATGACCTAACAATTAGTATGAAAAACGTCAGTCATTGACAATAATAATTACCTACCAATAAGTATGAAAAACGTCAGTCATTGACAATTGTTAAAAAAATGGAATTGTCAATCACCATCGTTATTAAATATACAATCAGTAAATGTTCATTTTTCTAATAATTTGAATAATTTGCGACTAAAAATGTCATGGCAAACAGAAATTTTTAAATCAAATTAAATTTTGACCCCACTGCATGCTCTAGGGACAAACATTTTTATAAATGAGGCAATCTGTTGAAAATCAAACTGACTGGAAAGCAATGAAGTAGCAAGAAAAGGTTTGTGAATAAGATCTGTAAACAGCAAGAGAGGAAATAATCCCTTATTACATGTATAAGAGAATCTAATTGCCAAATCACTTACAATGAAAGTGACAATAAATAATGAAGAAAATGTAGTGCTTATTATTTTTTTCCCGAAAAATAATTGTTAGTAATGCATGAAATGTGAAAACATCATTGATTACTAGTATTCTCAAAAGCCAATTTAAACAATCATACAAAAGTGTAAGCAGAACTACAAAATTATTATTAACGTATTTATCAAGAATCTGAATCGTATTAATAATTGTTTAAATGTAGAACATGCGCTTGCGACTGGGAGACATAAACTCAATATACAGTATGCAATATAAGTATTGAAGTCATCACGTTTATTATGAGGTATTTTTTGTCAATTTGACAGCGATGCCTTTTTTTCTAGTAAAACATCAAATATGCAACAGATGTGTCAGATCTGTGAAGTATTTCAAGTTCAGAGGGATTAATCGAATACTGAACATCGGATAAAAGTATGCCTTAGTACAATTTACAATTTTTTTTTCGTACATTACACAGTAGTCTAATCTCTTTTGTAGTAGTATGTTTATACCTATAGGTAATGCTACTCTGTATTTGCAAATATCTGCCATGACTATGTAAGCGTTACATATAGCACAGCCATGGAATCCAAGAATGAACATAATCATATCATTTGACTGTTTTTACGGAATTCCTGAATTTCAGAATTGAAATATTTAGAACTATTAGGGCCACATCTCATTTACTTATTTTTTTATTGTTAAAATACTTGTATATTCACACTCTCTTCATATTAACTGCTATTCTGTTTAAAAAACACTCGCTGATTTTAAAACAAATGCACGGTACTGTAACCGTTCAAGAATGGCCGTGTTTGCTCTGCTCCTATTTTGTATTGTTTATATGGACCTTTCATTTTGAATACTGTTCCTTATATTTATATGTTTCATTATACGTGTATTTTTTTCAAGTTTAGAGACACCTTTTCTCCATTCCCCAGTTCAGACTGACATGGCCTTAAAACTCCATCTAAATCAGTTTTACGTATAATGATTTGTAAACATTGCTTTTTTGTTTAGTCGTTATTTATAATGTTTCCAACTATAACTGAACAGTGTATCCGTTTCATTTTGACACTATGTTTATGTCTACGACAAATGTATAACTTTATTTTGCAGTTACAAGTAAATTGCTCGCTTAGGCCTCATATTTGAAAAGGTGCAACTTAGAAGTAAAGAGCAAGAGCCACTTTGGGCCTTATTTGGCCCTGAGAATTTCTGAAAAATCAAAACCGATCAGTATAGGTTGCAAATGCAGTATTTATCACTTGGGGTGTTGGTGACCACGTATCTATTAATCGTGACGTAATTTCCCATCTATTCAATGCACTATTATAGGATTAAACGTTCTTTTTTCAGAATTTATCGATGTGTAAACTCTGCCTTTTTGCTCACAAACTGAATAAAAGTGCGAAGCACTTTTATGTAAAGTTTGTGAGTAAAAAGGCAGAGTTTACACATCGATAAATTCTGAAAAAAGAACGTTTAATTCTTATAATTCCAATTACGAATTTTTTTAAATTATTAAAATTATTTCCCTTTGAGGCCGCCATACAATCCGTTATTTTGTACGGCGTAGGAATACTTTAATGCCACCGATGCCACAAAGAAACGTGTACAAGATGAATATCGATAAAATCCAACTTAAATTGTCAAAACAATCAATAATTAAACTTAGAAAAATTCATTGAATGTTGTTTAAGTCAACAAATATCGTAAATACGCGTATTCTCCAGAATAATTCGTCCTTGACCATGGCCATGTTGACGTCATGACGAAAGTTGAAGACCGACGACGTCCTCGATTTGCTCTGGTCCGTTCAAAGATTTAGGGAGAATATGGGATCTGTAGGATGTAAACATATGAATTTGATGCCAGAAAGGCAAGAGTCTGAGGTACGTTTCTTTTCCCTATCACAACGATACCAACTGAGCTGATATGGATCGTCGAGAAAATGACAGCATGATCAGCGAGTTTTTAAAATTCACACTCGTGATGCGACAGTGACATAAACATAATATTCCCGTCTGTCAGTCCTGTTTATTTCCTTTTCATTTATTCATTCGATCATTCATTCATTTTTTATTTCAAGTTTCTTGTAGCTAAAACGGACTAGAAGTATCTGTTTTCATTGTTTTTACAACAGTCAAGAAAGTAGTTCTGATTGAAGAATTCATCGATGTGTAAACTTTTTCTTGAATTTGTTTTCGTCCAATCAGAACACAGGGAATCGATAAATAAAATTAAGATTGGAATTATGACGTCATAAAATGCGTCATTTTCCTCATATCCTGTAAGTTCCTTTGAAAATGACCTAAAGTTGAAGGATTTTTTTCAATATTTTATGTAGAGTTGTTTCTGAAGATCAAAAACATGTTTTATTTTTTGGATCGTGGGCTGTGCTCATATTTTAATTCTTTGCTGAAGGTAGTCAAATACGCATGTTTTCTGCAAATTTCAAGAACATTGCAATTTCTCGAACCTCTTTTCCAATATCTGGATTCTCAAAAACGAAATTTTATTATAGAAAATGAAAGCACCAAGTGTCTACTTTATTTTGATATATGAAAATGGGAAAGAGGGTGATAGTGATTAATTGATATAAGTACAGGGCCATTTTATGCATAAGATGGCTCTTGCTCTTTAAATACAAATGATAAATAAGTTGGCGTTACAGGGATTTCAACAACCTCATTTAAAGTCAACATTTTATAAATTCTATCGCTTCGTTATAATGACCTAGTTATCAAATACATCCAATCATCAGGTTGTACCTTGGCTGACTTGTTTCATATACAAATCAAATTGTACTGCATTTGTTTTTATACTGAATTTGACTACGGATTATCCCGTCTACTTGATCATTACATAAAGCTAACGGCGGGTGTGACCGGTCAACAGGGGATGCTTACTCCCGCTAGGCAACTTATCCAACTTCTGGAATTTTAGTGATCCGTGTTTATATGCCCTTTTTACCGTTTTGTATTTGTTGAGATCCATTATTGTTCGTTATCTTCGCCCTATTCATTCATAAAAGTACAAAACTTATACAAGGATTGTTCACATTTGTAATAAGGTTTATCACAATATCATTAAAACATTTAAAAAACAATGACATATTTAATCTTTGTTTTGCATAAATAATGGCTTGCATTATACATGTTATATATATTATCTTAATTTTCATGCAGTAAAACTTCTAATTTCTTAAAACTTTCTTAATTCGAAAATAATAACCTATCATGTATGACTTTTTTTATCAATTCAAATAAATTCTTTTGTGACCTTTTGTATCAATATGCAAGTTGATTTTATCAATAATATACAAGCCTATCATTGCGTGACACTCCAGGGCATCAAATTACTACATACTCCCAGATTATACAATGTGAGCGATAGCATTAGAACAGCATTGCAAGAGATCATTTACACCCCTGTACAAGTAAGAACAGCTGTTGCCTTTACTTCCCCCTTCACCCTCGATTGAATCCTCACACTGACGTGGTGACTATTAAGACCCTGTATGTTTCTCTCTGGATTACATGTAATCACTTGATTGGATTAAAATCAAACACATGGTGGACCAAGGTCAAGGTCAAGTAAGTATTCTATTCCTTAGATCAAGAAATATCAAGGCCGACCCTGCTTTTCCCTTCAGATGGCCTTAAATTGTCGATTTTATGTTTGATTTATTATAGCAAACAATTAGGAAGTTGGTCTTATTGCCTTAAAAATATAATATGATATTTTTTCAATTCATATTTTGAGTCAACGGCAGTCGGGAATATGATCTTTCTATATCATTGGAGATAATTGTGGACATTTCTACCAAGTTACGTTTTATACCCCGTGCAACATATTAGAAGCTTACTTCTAAAAGGTGAAAGTAAAGATCAATGTCCACAAACCACAAACATGTGAAAAAGGCATAAAGCACAAAAGAACGGAAATTCCCGAGGACCAGGTGCTTAGGAGGAGTAAGCATCCCCTGTTGACCGGTCACACCAGCCATAAGCCCTGCGTATTGATCAGATAAACGGAACTTTCCGTAGTCAAATTAAGTATAAAAACAAAGGCCTAACAATTGGTATGAAACAAGTCAGCCAAAATACGATCCAATATTAGGTCATATTTGCTAAGAAGGTTATTATAGCGACTATTAGAATTTACGAAATGCTGCTTTTAAACGAGGTTATTGAAAACCCTCTAATATTAAATTATCAGTGAGTAGCATACCTTGCTCTAATAATTGACTATATATTTAATCAAGATTTTTTTAAAAGTGAGTAACAACAAAATATATATGACATTGCAAAACTCTTTACACCCATTCATCACAATGAATTAAATACTAGGCTTTTTGACATATCATAGTAAAGTGCTTCTTCAAAAAAATGGATAAAAGGAAATCTTCATATCTTGTGATTGGTCATGAGCACAGTTACTTAGATAAAAATCACTCCGACTCTACACACGAGTACTCTGAAGTTGGTATTTTTTAATCAAAAATGCTGGAATTCCTCTTTGGCAACATCTAGGTAGTGTTTGAAGACCATGTCTTCCAACAAACTGACGGTATACCGAAAGACACTGTTTTCCTGTATTAGCTGACCTTTTTTTTTTACTTTAAAGAATGAAGCTTATTTCAACTTATGTTATCCAATATAACATAACTTGGGGCAGTTTACGCTTTATAAACCGCGAAGCAGTTTATAAGAAAGCGTAAACTGCCCCAAGTTTTGTTATATCGGATAACATTAAGTTGAAATAAGCTTCATTCCTTATAATTTAATTGCTGTGTAGACAATGAGACAATATTTCCTCCGGAAAAAGGCTTCAAATTGAGCATTCTTTTAAAAGTAACGTCAAACGGAGTAATACGTTTTTGACGTAACTCATTGTGACATAGGCAAGTTATGTTATACAAATTGGATAAAATCTTTTACCCAATCAAATGACGTGTTACAACTAAAATTAAATTATAATCGTATGAAGCAGAATTTATTCAAATACTTCTTTATGAGAAGAAGAAATCACTTGATATGGCTTTCAGTGATATAAAAAACGTTTAGTCAATTTAGAAAAGTTACTTCCAATCATATGTTGACTCGATAAAACCCAGTGAACTCAAAATTAAAAAACCCACAGAGTCTGACATATCTGTTGGCGCTTCCTGATAAATATGCCGGCGTGAAGCGTTGTAGTTCATATACCTCATGAATCTTCAACAAGAGGCCCATGGGCCACATCGCTCACCTTAGCACCAAGGGTAGGACTAGTATAAAATGGCTTTTTATTGTAAAGTTTAAATCCAAAAGTAGTCCCATGACCAATCATGGATTTGCTATTTTTTAGAAAATGATTGAGAAGAAGACTTTTAAAGAATTTTCCTATATATCTTTATGTAAAACCTTGGTCGGCCATTTTGGCCCCGCCCTACCCCCGGGGGTCATGATTTGAACAAACTTGAATCTACACTACCTGAGCATGCTTCCATATAAATATGATGAATTATGGCTTTGTCATGTCATTCTTGAGAAGAAGATTTTTAAAGAATTTTCCTATATATTTCTATGTAAAACATTGGTCGGCCATTTTGGCCCCGCCCTACCCCCGGGGGTCATGATTTGAACAAACTTGAATCTACACTACCTGAGCATGCTTCCATATAAATATGATGAATTATGGCTTTGTCATTCTTGAGAAGAAGATTTTTAAAGAATTTTCCTATATATTTCTATGTAAAACATTGGTCGGCCATTTTGGCCCCGCCCTACCCCCGGGGGTCATGATTTGAACAAACTTGAATCTACACTACCTGAGCATGCTTCCATATAAATATGATGAATTATGGCTTTGTCATTCTTGAGAAGAAGATTTTTAAAGAATTTTCCTATATATTTCTATGTAAAACTTTGGTCGGCCATTTTGGCCCCGCCCTACCCCCGGGGGTCATGATTTGAACAAACTTGAATCTACACTACCTGAGCATGATACCATATAAATATGATGAATTATGGATTTGTCATTCTTGAGAAGAAGATTTTTAAAGAATTTTCCTATATATTTCTATGTAAAACTTTGGTCGGCCATTTTGGCCCCGCCCTACCCCCGGGGGTCATGATTTGAACAAACTTGAATCTACACTACCTGAGCATGTTTCCATATAAATATGATGAATTATGGCTTTGTCATTCTTGAGAAGATTTTTAAAGAATTTTCCTATATATTTCTATGTAAAACTTTGGTCGGCCAATTTGGCCCCACCCTACTCCCGGGGGTCGTGATTTGAACAAACTTGAATCTACACTACCTGAGCATGCTTCCATATATATATGATGAATTATGGCTTTGTCATTCTTGAGAAGAAGATTTTTAAAGAATTTTCCTATATATTTCTATGTAAAACTTTGGTCGCCCATTTTGGCCCCGCTCTACCCCCGGGGGTCATGATTTGAAGAAAATTAAATCTACACTACCTGAACATGCTTCCATATAAATATGATGAATAATGGCTTTGTCATTCTTGAGAAGAAGATTTTTAAAGAATTTTGCTATATATTTCTATGTAAAACTTTGGTCGGCCATTTTGGCCCCGCCCTACCCCTGGGGGGTCATGATTTGAACAAACTTGAATCTACACTACGTGAGCATGCTCCCATATAAATATGATGAATTATGGCTTTGTCATTCTTGAGAAAATTTTTAAAGAATTTTCCTTTATATTTCTATGTAAAACTTTGGTCGGCCATTTTGGCCCCGCCCTACCCCCGGGGGTCATGATTTGAACAAACTTGAATCTACACTACCTGAGGATGTTTCCCCATAAGTTTCATCTTTCCTGGCACAGTGGTTCTTGAGAAGAAGATTTTTAAAATATACCACTAAATTTTCATTAATTCCCAATTATCTCCCCTTGAATAAGGGCGTGGCCCTTCATTTGAACAAACTTGAATCCCCTTCACCCAAGGATACTTTGTGGCAAGTTTGGTTGAAATTGGCCCAGCGGTTCTTGAGAAGAAGTCGAAAATGTGAAAAGTTTACAGACGGACAGACGGACAGACAGACAGACGGACGCCGGACAAAATGTGATCAGAAAAGCTCACTTGAGCCTTCTGCTCAGGTGAGCTAAAAATTAAATTCATTTCTTACATTTACATTATTTTTCTGATGATTTGTCATAGATTTACGCCATTCAACTGTCAGCAAAACAATGTGCACTATATTTTTGACGTCAAGCGCGGTATTATGACGTAACAATGGAGATATTCATGGTTATTCGTGGTACATATGTAATGTAGTTCATGAGAAAATGAACTGCATTTTATTTTGTAAAGAATCATGGGGAAAATTTATTGGAAATGTAAATATATTGGATGGTTTAATGTCTATAGACGACAAGAACCAACTAACACTATATTGTATGACAAACGAAATGCTTCAAGCTTTTCCATCCTCAACTTTCGCTATTTATGTGGTAATATTCCGCCATCACCATGTCTATCAACCAATTCGATACTCAAGGGTATTTCGTAAATTCTATGGTCGTTATAATATGACCTTGTGAATAAATATAACCTATCATGGGGTCGTATTTTGGCGTTACACGTTTTAATTCTTATGTCTTTGTTTTTTTTTTACGGAATATCTTATCTACATGATCAATGAAATATAAGGAGATAACGAACAGTATTCCAGATCAAAGTCCATAAAACAATACAAAACAGGAGCAGAGCAAACACGGACCTCCAAAACATCAGAGGTGGGATCAGGTGCCATGGAGGAGTGAGCATCTCCTGCTGACCGGTCACACCTGTCGTGTGCTCCTTGTCATGATGGGAAATAACGGAAAATCTGTCGTCAATTCAGTGTATAAATATCCCGTTGGCAACAAAACACGCCAATATTTCTGGACAGGGAAAGTTACCAAAAAACTACTTATGCTTTGAAAAGGAGTGTTACCCACTAATATACAAGATAGAACAAATTAGGAAAAGCTAAATCCATTTTCATATCTACATAAAAGGTCATTTAAAAGGGGAAGGGAACAGAAAATAGGACATAGGGTCATGTTCTAACCCCCCCCCCCAAAAAAAAATTATATGAAGCTAAGATCAAAATCTGTTTTAAAATGTGTGAATTGTTCGATTTTTTTTTTACATCTTTACATGCCTAACAATTAACATGTCAGTCGCAATACGACTTAATGATAGGTTATATTTGCTCAGAAGGTCATTATAATGACCATAGAATTTACGAAATGATGGGTTTAAACTAGGTTGTTGGAATCCCTATAACATCTACTTGTCCTGTAAATGGCAGTTTGAAAATTGATCGTATCAAGATCGAGCAAGCTCTTGTGTAGCGAATAAGTTGGGATACATAAACACCATAAGCAGATGATAGTGGAATAAAATCAGACAAATATAAAGAAAGTTGCAATTGACGATGGAAAAGCTGGTTTGCCATACAATTTAGTTGTTAGTTGGCCCTTATCATCATTAGTCAGTAAAACATTTAAAGCAGATGTGGTAGACTTTGTGATGTCTTTGATTTCAAGTTGACTGGGATATATTGAGTCGACATATTTATGAATGAAAATAACTATTATTAGGTGATAAATTAAAAAAACAACCGTCGATATATCTGATTATCGGCCACAGCAAGCGTTTTCCTCTTCTAATGTAAGATATAGTAAAATGCCAATTGATAAATGTTTTAATTTGTAAAAGGAAACTTTAAACGACATAACAACACAATTTACCCCTAAGCAAAAGAGTTTTGTGATTTTCCATAGCATTTCTTAGATATATAAAATTTACCAGCTACTGTTACTTAGGACCGTAAATTCCTAATACTGTAAATGTTTAACTTACATGACCCCTCCCCCTCTTTTTTTTTTAGAAATAGCCTTCTCTTCATATATTTTATAACAAAAAAGATTTATTCAAATTTGCACAAAAATGGATTTTAAGTGAAAAATATTTTTATAGAATAATAAGGATGGTTTCAGAAAAGCTGAATTTTGAACATCACAAAAGGTTTACAATTTCTTTATATCTTAGAAATTTAATATTTGCATCATTTGCAATGAAATTAGGTAAAAAAAATATATATATACCAATCCGGGCATCCATTTTTTGTTTGTATCAACTTTAACATTGTATTTTGCTTGCAAGGAAATGTGGGGATAAGAGGAAATGTTCTTTTCTCCGCCTACCCTTTTTAAAAATTCTTGAATATATGCTAAATTCTTTAAACAATATTGTTGCCAACATATATTTATTCAATCATGCATATAAAATAAGAATCTATAATCAGTTGCAGAGAGTAGTTGGCTGTATGTAGCTGGCTATGAGCAGTTGGCTGTTGTATATGAGTTTCATTATATAAATGAATCAATATGTAAACCAAACTCAGAAAAACAGAAAAGCAATTTAAAAAAAAAACTTGCATCATTTTAAAAATTTAATATCTTTATCATGAAGTATTTAGTATAATAATATCAGTTCTGATTTCATGACTGATAATAAAAATTAATTGATCTCTGATAACTAGTTTGATTATTACTTGTAATTTTTGTTTAAAAAAGAGATATCGTGATTCTATGGTCTTTGAAAGTAGTGAATTTGAATTTAATTACATTTATATTTAATTATATCAAAATTAAAAAGGGTGATATTTCTCCTTTGAAATAATGGGGGGAGTGTCTTAAGTCATATAAAAATTGATATTTAAAGCAGCCCGTCAAAGAAATACACGTATAGATGGAAAGGGAGTAACGGAATTCTTTCTTTTTTTTGATTATGACTTTTAAATAAATTTCGGATTCAAAATTCTATACAGAGCAAGGGAATGAAAAGACCAAATATAAATGACCAGCATGATATTAGTCATTTACAAGAAACAATGATGATATTCTAAAAATAGACCAAATTCATATGACCAACATTAATTAGTCATCTCCAAGATACTATTACAATAATCTGTAAATAAACTGTGTCCTCTGACAAGATATTAGCAACAAATCCCTGGTTTATGTAATAGATACTACTTTATAAAATTAAAATACACGTGTCACAAAATAAACTACATTCGACCACACAAAGGATTAGTCAACTAAAAAATACAATCAGAGAAACATGTCTTCTACAGTAGGTTTAGAAGGCTGCAAACTTTTTCCTCTTATTGATCCAAAATATAGGATTCCAAAGAAAAGCAAGTCCTCCATTAATAAAGAGGATAAGAGACCATGGGAGAAAAAAATACCTAGAATTCAAAAGGAGACCTGCAAGAAGTTTATGACTCCCATTAAGGTAAAAAAAAAATTCTACATTGAAGATTTGTTGAAGATAGACAATTTTGATAAAATAGTAAAAAAAAAAATAGATAAATAGCTTTAATATATTCTTTGAAGTCTTGGATATAATGTTAATTTCTGCAGTCTATAAAAATGCATTTTTATTTAAATTATTTTACAGAAAACATTGAATATTATAAAATTATTCCTTCATTATATCACATTTAATCAATATATTACCAAGATCATTTTATCAATAACAAGGAGATCCTCATGTTTCTGGAGGGGGGGGGGAGGGTTGTTAAAAATTGAAGTTTTAAAAATTTAAATTTAAAAATCGATCTCATTTTTCTTTATATATACAGTTAAAAGAAAAATGAACAGTTTTAATAGAAAATGCAATTTGAAATACCTTTACATAATCAAAAAATATTGAAACCTTCAATGTGTGCAATTTAAGTTTCCTTGAAGATAAAACTGAGTCGGCAGTATATAAATGGAAGCATACAGAAGGCCCCCTGGAAGAATAGTGCGTGCACTAATCGGGCTACCTTCTTTAAATAAAGTATTATTTTTATTATATTATTGTTATTCCAATCACAGAGCATCTTGCTTGTATCTACATTAAATCTATAGTAAATTTGATGTGGTGCAAACGTTTTTTTAGCAAGAGAAATTTTTTTTAACTTTAAAAGGGAAAATCTAATTAACTTGGTATAATTAAAAATTATTCTGTGTATTTACATCTTCTTTACAACAACATAGAAGGTACACGGAATTCATTATTCACAGAAATAATTAATCATATGACCCTTCCACACTATCAAGAGAGAATTAAAACAACTTTTTTTAAATTTGAATTATTAAACACTGGATTTTTTATAATTTTGTTCTTCTATGGGTCTGGAGTCCGCAGACTAGAAATGATAAGTTTAGATGACTTTCTTGTATGGAAATCAAAAAAAATATTATTAACTAAAATTGCTAAAAAATATATTTAGTGAGCAAGTAATATTTTTCCCATGTCCAATCAGAAAACAACATTTGCAAACACCCACGATGCAAAAAAAAAATCAATAATATAACACGTGGGTTTGCATTTTTAATAGAGGAAAAATCAATTCATTAAAAACAGTAACTAAAGTCAGATTAGGTATTCCCCACCTATTTAACATAAGCAAACTAAATTCTTATATCAAATAAATAAAATAAAATCAAGGTGCTATTAAATTACATCTTTACCAGTGTTTTCTTGTACATACCCAACTGATTAGTCGAATAAGCAATATCCAATAAAATAACAGATCGTCTGAAGACATGTTAATATCTATTATCTCAAGAACTATCTAAAAAAAAAAACACAGTGGTATTCACATTACTTCCTAAGTAACACATTTTAAGTACAAGTCAATTCAGAACTCTTTATAAGCAGGGAATCTGTAACCTCTGACATGACAATTCATTGAATTTCATAATGAAATGTCTTCAAAGAGTTATCTCTCTTATCAGAAGGATATTACACCTTAAGTACAAGTCAATTCAGAACTCCTTATAAGCAGAAAAAACTTCACAATATCCTAGACTTTATTTTCTGGAGTTACTCCAGCTGGAATCTGACAAATTGACCTGTTGTGGGGGTTGGGGGGGGGGGGGGGGGGGGGGGGGGGGGGGGGGGGGGGGGGGGGGGGGGGGGGGGGGGGGGGGGGGGGGGGGGGGGGGGGGGGGGGGGGTGGGGGGGGGGGCTTGTACTCAAGTAATTTTGTATTCAGGAGTACTCAGTGCTAAATTAAATCATACAAAAATACCTCAAATGGTTTTTCTAAGATTGCATACTAAGAACATTCTTCAAATTCTTCAGAAAACTAAGCATTCTTTTCGGACCAGTTGCCTGATTTAGAAATATCTTTGCCTGGGTGATCAGGTCGAAAATTCTGTAAATTTCTGATTGCCTCTTAACCTCTTCTGATTGGTCAGGTCACAGATGTCCAGGTTAAATGAAGAATGTCTCTCTCAGTCTGAACAATGGAGAAAATTAAGTTTTCCATCCTGGTCCTACTGGAAAAGGGAGGAAACTAGAAAAGAAACAGGGGAATAAAAAATAGAAATTAATGACAAAAAGGGCTTCAAGTCAAAGTGAAAATATCAGCTGAAAATACATTTTTATGACTTAATCTTTCTTAACACATGTAGAAGACAAAACTGTAGTAAGATGGTTTAATATGCAAAAGTTCTCTCAAATCTACCAGCTTTAAAATAAAAATCTGTGTCACAATCATCAATTTGAAATCTCGCTTGGAGGGAATGAAAAATGTGGAGGAAGCAAATTTCTATTACATGTATTAACCTCTTTACATGAAGCAATCTAGCATTTACTTCTGAAAAATCCACTTAATGATAACTATTCACCTCATAGATATTTATGTATAAGATCTTTTCCTTCCAAAATTTATTTAAAAGTATATCAAAAGATAATAAACTGCTGCCTCCTGATTTTTACCACAGATGTATTGCTAATTGTATGATAATGACATATATCTAGTGAGTGATTTAATTCTGTTTTAACCTTACTTTGTTGACCAGTTCCTGATTCTGATGTAAGTACTGAGCTAGGAACACCCGCGCTATGTTCCGGCTCAGTCTCTCATTCCTGGGTGATATCACGCTTCCTTTCAATACATTTTTCCAATTCTGTCTGTTAACATTAAAATTCATCACAATTATAAAATATTCAAAATAAAATGTTATTTAAATATTTGAAGCAAAATGTATTTGATATCTTAAATAAGGCAAATATTATTTAAGAAATTGATCGAGGACTAAAAACTTCCCACTGAAATATATACATATATACTTGAGCATTGTTTTCATAAGGTGCACATAAAATCTTATTTCCATGAAAAAAAAAAATAGTCAAGCCAGGGATAATCCGTTAAAGGCTGAGAATCCTCCTCCCTCCCCCTCAACATAAACACTTCCTGTAATGTCAACATTTACAAGTTAATAGTACTCACAACTCGGTCCAGTCCATGGCCAGAATCTGTATTATCATCAGAAGGTTCCACGACAGGCCCTCTACTGTACAGGCCAGCTTCCTAAATAAAACACAACAAACTCAACTCAAACAATGTCAAAGACAGTTACTGATTATTAAAGGTGTAAGAACACAGTAATTTTATCATTAGAGGAGAAGTCTAGACAGCACACCTGTGTAGATTGTTTGTTTGTATGACATCCTGTTTCTTCTCTGTATAACTAACATTAAGAGATTTGGCAGCTTCCATCACCACATCTGAGGTAGAAATGATTTTATATTAAGGTATACCCAAAAGATACTGTAAAAGTAACATGTGTGAATTTGAAAATGTAAGCCTAGTCTTTCAATAAATGAAACTCAAGAAACAATACAGTAAGGTACAAATTGGTACAATTTTGCAAATTGAATAAAATAAAACAAATAAAAAGCAGCTGCATCAATGTAATAAGTTATTTGGCCTAATTATCCTAACCATAATCCACAGTGAGGGCATCATTGGGGTTGTCAGGGAGGGTGAATCCATACTCCACCAGCAGGTGGCCGTTGTCATGACTACCATAGGAAATAAACACCTGGCTATACTTCCTGTAGTTATTGTGAGTTCTAATCTCATAACTTCCTGTCTTCTCATTGAAGCCAGCCTCTACCTGATAATTACAAGGGGTTTATATGAGCAACAGAAGGTTGGTTGGTTAGTATGTTGTTTAATGTCCCTCTCGAGAATTTTTCACTTTCATATGGAGATGCTATCATTTGCCAGTGGAGAGCTGCAGAATTTGTCCTATACTTGGCACTCTGGGCGAATAAGCAGTGAGGGATCTTTTTCCTGCCAGCACCTACTGCGACACAGGACCTTGGTTTATTGGTCTTAACCGAAGGACCAATCTCCATGTCCCACTGTGGGATTTGAACCTGCGAACCGAGGATCAAACCCACACTCCACAACTCTTAGCTAGAGCAACGCTCTAACCACTGCATGACATGGGCGACAGCAAAAGAAGGTACTGCCTTCATACACATCCAGACCACAAAATTGTTAAATGTTTACCAAGTTCTATACCAAACCATAATAGTGAAGTTATAGGATGTTGAAATTTAACTGTAATTAGGTTGTTTTTGACATATCACTCAGTAGAGTTACCTGTGCCTCTGTGGAGTGGTTCAGTAGATCAAGGTAAGGAGCCAGTGCCAGGTGATTTCCATCCTCCCTCACAAACTCTGACCTCGCTGAGCGGTAAAAGACTGATCGAGAATTCACACAGAACCACGCCCACAAGAAGTCCTCATACTGTATTGTCTCCCCTGAGTGGAACTCTTTCACTTCACAGTATGCTTGTTTTATGTCGGAGATTCGGGACTCTGCTGCTTTTCTCAATTTCGGTGGAAACAGAGTTAGCTCCCTTGCTGAGAAGTACCCTACGGTTGTGTGAGACTTTGGAAGCGTATCTATGTATGGGTGCCAGTAAGAGTTATCCCCCTTATTCCTTTCACTGAGGAGGAAAAGGGAAAGAAGTTGTTGGCTGGAAAGCTTCAGCTTCTGTCTGAAAATTAAAGTTGTCATGCTGTGGAAACAAACTTTAAAGGTATATACATATATATAACAATCTTTACTTCAATTTCTTGCAAGGTACATGATACTGAGGTCTGACTGTAAATATTCCTAGATATTGATTGTAACACTGAACAAATATTTATTTCGAATGAATGTTTTGCAATATTCTGAGGGATTTACTGTTAAAAATTGTCTTTAAAATTGATATACAGGTATGCTTATATCACTCTTCAAGAACCAAAAAAAAAGCAATGTGTACATGAAATACAATTGTTACAGTAGCAAAATATGCAAACAATACCTTCCTTCCAAGTTTCTCAATACCTTTTGATGAGGTCCCCGATATTAGAAGACAGGACAGTCTCTAGCGTGATGAGAAGATGTTGAGGTATAGACACGATGACGTCCCCGGGACGAAGGGTCTCTCTTGTCATCATTCCTCTCCCAGTGTCTGCCATAAAAATAACAAATTTTTTTTTAATGTAAGGTTACAATATAACGTGTAGCAGTCACCCATCCAGGGTCATACGGGTCCACTGAAGATTTATCTGCCTGCAACAGACATACACTACCACATCACTAGGGAATATTAAAATGACCCATCAACTTCTCAATAGAGAATACCACATCACTAGAAATTTTAAGCTATCTCGATCACTAGCATGACTAGTGAGACAACATATTAATTAAGATTCCTATAAACTGCCCATTATTCAAAAAGAAAGGAAACAAAAAAATATTAGAAACACATTTTTAAGTACCTAAAAAATTCGCTGGATACAACATGCTCCTCCATTTGAAACCATGAGATTTCGATTCTCTTTTCATCCATTTTGACAAACTGACAATTTCTTCAGAACAGTCAATAACGGGCTTATTTGTTCGTTTCTTTCTGCGAGTTCTATTTGTCCTTCCGAGACGCCGCATCGATTAAACTGTTTCATCGGTGAGTGACAGATAGACAGTTCATCCACGTGCTATTTTGTTGTGTCTTGTGCCATGTGTTGTCACAGTTGTGAAAGTGAAACGAAAACTAAAATGTTTTCCTGGAAGAAACCAACATTGGAAAACTGTCACAATTCCGAAAAAAAAATATGATATCGAAATGCAAAAGAACATTGGCATGATAATATTTTATTTTCATTGACATGAATTTAAAATCCTGATTCACAGTCAATTGTTTTTATTATCTAAAATAATTACTTAAATCTGAAAATAGAAAGCAAATATTTATTATTTCGGAAATCTACATTCCGATCGGTTAATATTATAAAACAAACATGGCGGCAAGAGGAATTTTAACTTCCAGGGTTAGTTTTGTTTCTCTGAAAACACAAGGATACATGCCGATTATGTGAACTTTTGTATTGTTTTTTTTAATATCGTTTTGTTTCGTTAATTAATTTTTTTATACTATGGTCAATTTGGTTGCACTAAAGAACTACGCTGAGACCCCCAATCTTTTTCAAAGATCTTGGGAAGATACTAAAGACCTGATATACTAAAGACCTGATATTGACCTGATGAAATAAAAATTACAATAATTTCTCTGTTTCCTGTGTTTAACATTAAGTTTTGGTTTTGCTTATATTTCGGGGTATAGGACAGATATTTAGGCATAATTATTTGTAAAAATATTGGTATATTTATGCGTAATGAGCCATAAACTACGGAAATGGCTTGACCTGATATTTTTTTTATTGACCTGATATTGACCTGATGGAAATAAAAACTTATAAAATCTCCGTGTTTTCTGGTGTTTATCATTATGTTTTGGTTTTGCTTATATTTTTTATATCATAATTATTTGTAAAAATATTGGTATATTTATGCGTAACGAGTCATAAACTACGGAAATGGCTTGACCTGATATTTTTTTTTGCTAGTCGGTACATATCATGTACTTCTCATTTCGTAAAAATCTTATAAAACCCGAGATTTTTATATCAATATGCAGACAAAAGGATGACTTAATACACATTCAAAGACAAAGTCAAGTTTACTGTGCTGTGGAAATGAGATATCAAGTTTCGTTTTCAGAAAATATTTGCTAAAGTATATGCTCTTGTCATGTTCTCATGGGTATAAACGGATTAAAATAATTTGGATTTTTTTATGAATTCATAGGTAGAATGTTCTGTTATTAAAATGTCTTACAAACCCGCTTTAACTTAAGCATAAAGGCCATTCATTCATTGCATTGGCATCGTTACAGTTGTAGAGCATAACTTACAGATAAATTCAAAGTGAGAAAATAAGTTGAATTTCATCTTTATATATTAGGGTAAAGGCTAAGAAACATAGGGACTTAAACAATCTTAGCAAAATTGGGTACTATATACCCAATTTTGCTAAGATTGTCTCAAGTCCCTGTACTAAAAAGGGTTTATTATGATTAATTCAGTATTTTCAGTGCAACTTCTTAATAAAGTCTTTTTGTATATTTGACGTTGTTTTAGGCCAAAAAATATAATAGGGTTGGGTGCAAAAAAATAGGGTAGGTCAGGTAGCAGGAAACTGACTTTTTTTGGCCTTAGACTCAGCAGATTTGTTCCAAATTGCTACATTGCAACTTCGTGTACATGGGACAATTGTTTTTAGACACAGTTAAATTAACCTAATAAACAAATGATAAAAATTGGATACTTTAATTACACTCCTGTATATTGTTATGTCACTTTAAGATTAGATTGCAGTAAAATAATTTTAAATAATACTAGAGCAAAGCTTGTTGCAAAGCAACGAGTAGGTCTTCCGTCCTGTTTGACCGAAGTAACTTTTATTCTAAAACAAAGAGAGAAATGACGTCTCTAATGATTTAAATCTTCCAAATCTATGTTGAAAATTGCAAAAGTAAGCCATTTTTGCTACTTCCTGTATGACCGGATGTGACGTCGACGGACGGAAAAGTAAGTTTTATGTTTCCAGTGACAAATATTTCCCCAAAACATGTCAAAAACGACAAAAATATGCAGTTTCGAACTACTTCCGGTTTGGCCGGAAGCGACGTCACAGGATGATGACATCTGTTCAGTAGATTTTACCAGAGATTTTCAACAACTTTGCTTCTTTGATGTATAACAAATCTCAATACTTTTTGAGATATCTGAAAAAAACTTTTGGCCCCTCTAGATCCCTAAATTTAGGGGTCAGCCCTTTTTCCGAGATATCATTTGAAAGATCTTCTAATTCTGCACAAATTATGTTCTATATATAATCAGAAAATATTTTTAGTTTAGAAGATAAAAAGCAAAATATGAGTATTTTTGGGCTCTTTTAAGCGTTCTAATTTTTGACCCCTATATAGCGCCATTTTGAATAGAGAAATCGAAAAACAAAAACCGATGTTCACAACTTCAATCCTTGTATTACGGTATCTAAAATCAGTAGAATTTCTGCTCCAGCTTTAGCCGTCTCTGAGCCTTTGTCTGGAAACGAAAGCCTATAAATTTTCGTTTAAAGGGAAATAACTCAAAACCAGAAGTGACTTTTTGAAATTTTAGACAGCATTCTGATAGAATTTAGTAACTTCTAGTAACTCTAAAAATTTGATTGAAATCAATTGAGAAATGAATGAGATTAGAGGCTTCAAAGTTGGCGTCTAGGAAGTAGAAGAAAGAAAAAGAATAATAATCTTTACCAACAGAATCAGTAGAAGGTCTTCCGTTGGAAACGGAAGACCTTAATAATGATAGAATTTGTTCCTTGTGTTAGCAATTAAGCAAAACAAACAGGGGCAGGTAAATAAATTCTACGTGTTTACACATTTCGTTCTCCAAACTCCTTCAAATTGTATTGTAAGGTTTATATTTGTTTAATATTAACTTTGATTTCTGTATTAACAGGTGTCTCCTGATTATCTTCACAGTAATTCCACCAGTCACACCTGGGCATTTTCAGCCATTGCAGAAATCATAGGTAAGACCAAGCTAGACCTCAGAGTTAAAATAGGTGGAACTCACAGTGGGTTACTCTTACTAGAACTAAATAAACTCAGAAATCATAGAGCTCAGACTTCAAAAAGTGTATATGACTCAATGACTAAGAAATTAACTCGTTAGTAATGGGCTCAACATGTAGTAACAAAATAATAAGACGTTGCTTTGGTATTTAATTAGTTTCCTTCGGTTATTCTGTTCTGAATGCTTTGCAGACAATGCCTATGACCCGGACGTGAATGCCTCAGAGTTATGGATCGACAAACGAGACATCAATGGAAAGGTGTGTCTGACCTTCACAGACAACGGGAATGGAATGATCCCCGAGAAACTTCACAAAATGCTCAGGTGAGTAGTATTCCCACATGTCACCTAGTCTATGCTCCCACATGTCACCTGACACAAGAGAATGCTCACCTGAAGATTTAATATCCCTCCAAATTTGCTTTTCCTGTGTACCCATGGCCTCCATCGCCCCTGTGTACGTTTTTCCTGCTATATAAAAATAACGGAGCCATCCGCCACCCTATTTTCACAACAAACGTCCATTTTTAAGTGTCAATGATATACTGAATAAAGTGTTCATGACACAAGATGAACTGTTGGAATAATTTTGTCTGTTTAATAAAATCATTTAGTACACAGCGGTCGTTGTCCCGATAATGATATTAATTTGATGATCTCTGTTTTTAAAAACAATGCAAAGTTTGCTTAAAAAATAATTATAAGTCAGAAATTGTGAACGTTTCATTAACAATGATGTCATAAACAATTAATTTATAAACCTGATCTATTACTTTTGGTTTCCAAATTTGCTTTTCCTGTGTAGGTATTATCAAATAAGTTTATATATACTGTATATGTAATAATATGCAGCTAACTGGTATTTC
Source organism: Saccostrea cuccullata (assembly GCF_032062105.1). Taxonomy (NCBI): domain Eukaryota; kingdom Metazoa; phylum Mollusca; class Bivalvia; order Ostreida; family Ostreidae; genus Saccostrea; species Saccostrea cuccullata. The sequence goes on from NW_026931546.1 coordinate 33,666, forward strand.
TAAGAACGATAACTCTACGTCTTACATTCATCGCCAAATTCGTTATACCGCCATGATTTCTAAATTACAAAAGGTGGCGGTTTATCGAGAATTAACTGTAGGTATAAGTAAACTGTATACAGTGGACATTCAGATATCCGGACGCCAGATATACAGATACTTCAGTATCCAGACGATTTTTCATTGGAACAGAATTTTTTAATGTTATTGTATCTTGTTTAAATGGTAATTCAGATATCCGGACGCTTCACATATCCGGACAAATTGACTAGGAACCAAAGCGTCCGGATAAATGAGGCTCCACTGTATATAGAGGCACTGGTAGCTTATATCAGATTTTAACTTAAAAATATGATTATATTTTTTTCTGGAGTTTTATCGTGACTTGTGTTTATGTATTTTAACTTACAATATGATGATATTTTTTTCTGTAGTTTTATCGTAACTTGTGTTTATGTATTTTAACTTACAATATAATTATATTTTTTTCTGTAGTTTTATCATGACTTGTGTTTATGTATTTTAACTTACAATATGATTATATTTTTTTCTGTAGTTTTATCATGACTTGTGTTTATGTATTTTAACTTACAATATGAATATATTATTTTCTGTAGTTTTGGCTACTGTGAAAAGGTAGCTGTGGGAAACCATCAACCCATTGGTCACTACGGTAACGGCTTTAAGTCGGGCAGCATGCGTCTGGGGAAGGATGCCATTGTTTTCAGTCGGCGAGCGGACGTGATGAGTGTGGGACTTCTGTCTCAGACATATCTCAAGGCCATCAAGGCAGAGACAGTACTAGTACCAATCATCTCATGGAATCTCCCCAATAGTATCCTTCTGTTTTGTTTATTTAGTTATTTATTTAAAATCACTTCTTAGTTTTCACAGATTTCCTCCATTTAAACTGATCACTGATATAAGTCTTGTCTTTAAACAAATTTGAGTAGTTCCTTAATTTCCTCCCAGAAACCAGAAGGACTTCCCCAGAAACTAAAAATAATCTGTCAGCTATATGTTCTCACTCCATCTTTAAAGATGAGAAAGAACTACTGAGTGAGCTAGACTCCCTTGAGAAATTCAGGACCGGGACAAGAATCATAATTTACAATCTCACAAAGTAAGGATTGTGTTTCAAAGAATCAATATCTACAACCTCAAAGTAATACTTATATCTCAAGTTCTCCTATTGTGATGTGGAAAATAGAAACTTGTATACAGCATACATCTGACACTATTTATAAACCAGATGTGATACAAATATAATCAAGTCACTATTCAAGTGTTCAAACTATTGATATGAAGTTTGATGAAGTTTTTTTTTCTATCTAACATGTTATTAATTATCTTGAAGGAACAACAACTCTGGGAATTTGGAGCTGGATTTTCTCAGTGATCCACTGGACATCAGGAATCCAGAGTCCCATCTCATCGACTACTCCACGATTAACAGGACTATCCATGATAAAAGTCCGGAGTATAAAGTCTCCCTGAGGGTAGGTCACTATATATCTCATCCACAATTAACAGGACAATCCGTGACAAAAGTCCCGAGTATAAAGTCTCTCTCAGGGTAGGTCACTATGACATACAGGGTCAGCCACAGTCAGCTATAAGAAAAGCCTTTAAGAGAAATAAAACAAACACTTTTAGCTTCAGACCTTGTCAATTAAATTTTCCATTGTTTTTCCAGAAAGTGTGGCATAATTTCTACAGAAGGAAGTAAGTGCCTAATTTTCAATGTTTTATTTTCCAGGCGTACTGCAGCATTTTGTACTTGAAGCCGAGGATGAAGATTGTTCTGCGAGGGAAGAAGGTGAAAACAAAAATGATCAGTAAAAGTTTGTCTGAAACGGAGACCGACGTCTATAAACCGACATGGATTGTATCCTTCTGTTGATATAAAGTCGTATTCACTATTTTAAGAACAATTTTACTGTTACATGTATTTTTATTCACAAATATTTATGACATATATGGTGTCAAAATTCAAGGAAATGAACATGATGAACATACATTTATTTAGAAAACGTTTATTTTTATAATTTAGTTAACATATATCATAACATAGAATGAACTTTAAAATTTGTTTTTCTCTCTCCTAAAGCTCTATAATTAGTGTAGTGATTTATAAACATCCTTAACAATTTTGTCAGAATAAACCAATAGTGATTAAGTTTGGGTTTACGTCTAGTAAAAACCCAGAGGATTATGGGATAATGTTGTACCATAAAAACCGACTGATTCGGGCTTACGAAAAAGTAGGATGTCAAAAGCAGGTACTGTTCTTCAATTATACGTTTAAATTCATATTATCATTGTCTTTCTTCAGTAATGCATAGAAAAAGAGAACATTCTAATAAGTACCAAATAAATGAATTTGTGATGATGTTTTAGGCTAACGAGCTTGGTGTGGGAATTGTGGGTGTGGCTGAAGCTTTCTTCTTGACACCAACCCACAACAAACAGGACTTCAGCCGCGACGAAAAGTATAAGTAAGTAACATATCATACAAATATAGCATACAAAGATTGAATCTTATGAGTAACACATAAGTGAATCAACGATTTAAACCAAGAATATACAGTTAATTCTCGATAAACCGCCACCTTTTGTAATTCAGAAATCATGGCGGTATAACGAATTTGGCGATGAATTGAATTTCCCATCTTCTTAAAAACAAGAAGTAGAGTTACCGTTCTTAGAAATACCATTTAGCGATTCTATTCTTATTATTATATGTATATAAAACATATTTCTGATTGAAAATACTTCAAGTAATTTTTTTTTAATGTACAATTTCGCAACAAAAAAAAAAAAAGTGCAGTTAGGAAATAAAGACAAGTACATGGGTGTGCATTCAATTCTGCAGTTCTGCTATTGAAAAAAAAAAAACATGCTGGGTCGATCGTCGTGATATATTGCCGATAGTAAGTAAAATGAATTCTTGGATAAATGTATTGTTTATGGCAACATTGTTAATTAAACATTCACAATTTATACCGTATAATAATTTTTCAGCAAACTTTGCGGCATTTTTTAAGGCAGGGATCATCTAAATATTATAGTTATTGACGTACTTTAAAAACGACCGCTTTCGTGGCAAAACTGACTAAATGAATTTTATTAAACAGAAAACAAAATTATTATAACAATTCATGTTAAAATTATTGTTTATTTAGTCCTTGTTTAATTACTTAATTGCATTACCTTGCCTGCCTTTGCATGCTTTACAACAGGGATAGTGTCAACCAATTAGCCGCGCTTCACTGACCACACACACCTGTGGCGGTTTATCGAGATAATTGACACTTAAAAATGGACGTTTGTTGTGAAAACAGGGTGGCGGATGGCGGTATGCGAATTTGGCGTTATAAAGAGAATTTTATATAGCAGGAAGAACGTTCTTGGGAAATCATGGCGGTATTGCGAAAATGGCGATGAATCGAGTGGCGATAATTTGAGAATTGACTGTAAATGTTTATAAGTAATAGTTAAGGTCAAAGATTGCAGTGTTTTATTTTTGCTAGGTAATCGAAGATGAATTCTAAAGTGAGCTTTAGAAATGAAATTTATTCAAGCTAAAGGCCATACTTTTTCATGTCAAATGTCAAGAAGATTGATTAAAGAAATATCATTTGTCTCATTTGATGAAGAATGGGATGTGTGATACAGGTGAGCATTGTAACCCATGGGCCTCTTCTCAGCAATTTAATTCCATTTCAGTGCCTTTATGACAAATGTGGGAATCAAACTGAATGATTACTGGAATGAGAAGAGAGGGGCCGCCAATAACACAGCATCCTCATCAAAGAACAAGTAAGTCTGGAGAGTTAGTGCTGTAAACAATAAGTAAGCAGGTCTAATACAACAAAGATGTAAGAAAGTGGGGTATCAATTCCATGAACAATTAAATTAGGGGCCCATTACCATCAATAAGAAATTTAGAGGAGCCTGATACTTTAAATAATTAATTTGGGGGACAAATGCTATAAAGTAAGTAAGGGGACTCCAGTGCCATAAGTAAATAATTGGGGCCCCCTCAGAGGCCTAGTCTTTAGGACAACCCTCAGGTTATATCCAAATCAGCTCAGATTGTTGATACTATAGGTATTTAAATAGGTCATAATTGATTATGGGCCCAGTGTGATTGATTTATATTTATTTATTATATTTATAGTATTGAAGCTCCTTATTAGATGTGGGCCAAGTGTGATCGATTTTTGCTAATATTTATAGAGTAAAAGCTCCTGATTGGCTTTGGGTACTAGCTCCAGATTGGTTATCAGCATAGTGTGATTTATTTTTAGCTCACCTGAGCCAAAGGCTCAAGTGAGCTTTTCTGATCACAATTTGTCCGTTGTCTGTCGTTGTCGTTGTAGTCGTCATTGTCGTCGTCGTTGTTGTTCTAAACTTTTCACATTTTCATCTTCTTCTCAAGAACCACTGGGCCAATTTCAACCAAACTTGCCATAAAGTATCCTTAGGTGAAGGGGATTCAGGTTTGTTCAAATGAAGGGCCACGCTCTTTTCCAAGGGGAGATAATTATGAATTAGAGAAAAATTAATGGCATTTTTAAAAATCTTCTTCTCAAGAACCACTGGGCCAAGAAAGATGAAACTCATGTAGAATCATCCTCAGGTAGTGTAGATTCAAGTTTGTTCAAATCATGACCCCCGGGGGTAGGGTGGGGCCAAAATGGCCGATCAAAGTTTTACATAGGAATATATAGGAAAACCTTTTGAAATCCTCTTCTCAAGAACCACTGGGGCCAGGAAAGATGAAATTCATGTGGAATCATCACTAGGTAGTGTAGATTCAAGTTTATTCAAATCATGGCCCCTGGGGGTAGGGTGGGTCCAAAATGGCAGATAAAAATTTTACATAGGAATATATAGGAAAACCTTTTAAAATCCTCTTTTTCAAGAACTTCAAATCCATGCTTAGTGATATTTTTATGGAATCATCCTCAGGTAGCGTAGATTCATGTTTGTTCAAACCATGACCCCCTAGGAGATTAAAATTCAAGCCCCCCCCCCCTAAACTCAGTAAACTTTCAGTTTGGATCTGATATGTGCTTTTTCCTAGCAAATTGCTCAGGTGAGCAATGTGGCCCCTTGGCCTCTTGTTGTTACTATTTATAGAGTGCTAACTCCTGATTAGCTGTGGTCCCAGTACGATTGATTTTGTAACTATTTATAGAGAATTAGCTCCTGATTGGCTTTCGGTCCAGTGTGATTGATTTTTGTTACTATTTATAGAGTACTTGCTCTTGATTGGCTGTTTAATATAGTGTGATTGATTTTTGTAACTATTTACAGAGTACTAGCTCCAGATTGGCTATTAGCATAGTGTGATTGATTTTTGTTACTATTTATAGATTACTAGCCTCTGATTGGCTGTGGGCCTTGTGTGAATTATTTTTGTTATTATTTATAGAGTGCTAGCTCCTGATTGGCTCTGGGCCCAGTGTGATAACTGTTTACAGTGGAGGAGATTACCTGGAGGCTTCAGACAGGAGGATCTTCCTGACAAGTGGTACTGCCACATGAACCCTGATGCCGCCTTCAAGTAAGTTAACTAGGAATTCCTCTCTATCATAATGAAATCTATCTGACAAGTGGTACTGCCACATGAACCCCGACGCCGCCTTCAAGTAAGTCATCTAGGAATTCCTCTCTTTCATTATAAAATCTCTCTGACAAGTGGTACTGCCACATGAACCCTGACGCCGCCTTCAAGTAAGTCATGTAGGACTACTGTATCTTACAAACAATGGTTAAAAAAGCTAGAAACAATATGTCTTGGTTGTATGGTTGTACATATTTGTTATTAATGAATACTCTTATTTTTAGTCGCTGTGAAATTCCTGAAGAACCAGAGGACGAAGATGAAGCTTTGATGGGACCCAGCTACAAAAAGACATTTAAAAAGCAGCAGTGAGTAAATGTGTGATTGGTCAGCTAAATAAATTTGTTTCCTTCGGTATAGAAGACATCAATCTATTAATTCTTATCTTCTTTCTTGTTTTGCAGGTCTGAACTCAAGTTGAAAATCAAGCTGCAGGAGGTAAGGTCAAAAGGTCAAATTCTTGAAAAAAAATCATTAAAAGAGTGGTCAGTTGATTGCCAATTAAGAACAACATTTACAGGAATGTAGTAGGGACATTTTATTTTATTATTAACAAATGAAACATATATGTATGATAAAGATTTGAAGTTAGGAAAATATGGGGGGGGGGTTGGATAGTGATTTTGTATCATTACAATATCCATTATTTTTGATGGTTGCTTATTTCTTCACAACTTTTATTTTTCAGAGACAGAAAGTGATTCAACTTTCAGAGAAGGAAAAACAGCTCCAGAGAAAGGAAATGGAAATAAACCAACGCAAAAAATCTGAAGTGAGTTTGCGTAATTGTTGCTTTTTAGATCCTGCTATTGATTTGCAGAATTATGAGATATTTCAGGATCATGCATAAAATGCCAAATATCTGTATCATATAGGATGTCTTGTAAACATTATATAGCATGTAATTACTAAAGGAGATATTTTGTTTATTGTAGTCGTTCAGTCCTATAGTGGAGAAGCTGAAGAAACTCGAAGAGAAGGCGGCCAAACAAGAGAAGATGATTGAGGCACTCCACAGGGAGAGGCTTCAACAGGAAGCCGCGAGTCGACAGATGCTGGACGCCGCAGAGAATCTTAATCTTGTCAACCTGAGACAGAGTGTGAGTAGTGTTTGTGTTAGAGCTACACCCTGCTCTTTATTGACATGTATTCCAGTAAAACTCCCAGGAAATTCATTATTTATATCAATTTTTATGTTTTCCTCAGAAGTGGTACCATGTTTGTCATGTTTGAGAGTTTACTAAATTTATCTTTCTCACAATCTATAACTGAAAATCAAGAAGACAATTGTATGCTACTATGGAGGAAAGATATTGATTATTTATTTCCTGAACAGGAGCTCCTGGACAAAGTGGCCCGAGGAGCAGATATCAGGTCCTCAGCTTCCTCAGCCTCAAGGTACAGACATCCTTAATTAATTAATTGCTGTAAAAAAGAAATTATAAACAATTAATGATCAGGCATTCAGATCCTCATTATCATTTCATTTAAGATGGTACAAACATCCTTAAATTAAATGATTAAGAAAAGGGATATATATTTTGATTCAGCTATCCTTAAAGTCCACAAAATGTGAATACACACAATGAATAATACATACTGCAGACAGGGGTACTTACGCCCTGTGTTATTTTCTAACAATTTTTCCCTGTTTTAAATTTGCCCATTAAAAGTTCTGTTTAAGAATTTATGCTGTACTTTTTTTATTCGCCCCATTGATGACAAGGGCAAAAGGAGCAAAAATAAAATGGGGGTGATATTTTCCCTGTATACAGTAAAAGTTACTTAAGGCATTGTATTCTTCGATGACAATGAACAGACTGAGAATTACAGGGAAAACATTAAAGATGGAAACCAACACATTTTGAATATTTGATTAAGCAAATGTTAATGAGATATTTAAGTAAGTCTTTTATTTGTATGAGCAGGAAGAGGAAACATTCCGGTAACAGTATTTGTATAAAGACGGAGGACGGGAGCGTGGTGGAGGTCATACGTAACCCTGACCACGACGACAGAGTGGTGGATCTAACCGAAGACTCGGACGAGGAGCGGGAGGGGGCTCCGACGTCCTCAAAACAGTCCAAAGGAGAGGATCCAAAGTCTGCTCCCAATAAGGGGGATAACTCCAAATCATCCACAAAAACAAACAGTAGAGACAATAAAGCCAGTGCTTCCAGTGACCAGGGAGAGGATGTGAAGCCTAACATTGATAAACTGAAGGAGCAGATCAACAAGTTGCGGACATTTAAAGAGCGGGGGGTACAGACAGAGGAGAAGGGGGAATCGAAGGAGGAGAAGAGTTACAAGGAACGCCTACACACCTTCCAGAAAAACGTCCACGAGCTGCTGAGGAGGATTGATCCCAGTAAAGAGTGGGGCGGACCCGAGAAAATAGAGGGCGTTATCGTGCAGATGATGAAACACATCGAACCTAATGGGGAGGAAAATGACTCGGATTGACGCGTAGATGTTTGTGGATGGGAGAGTGTGGAGACAGATGCCTGATCCAAACAGGGACTCGGATTAAGCTTAGATAAGGTGGATCTAAGATATCTGTGTTACAACCAATGGTGACTCAGAATAAAGATTCCCTGGTAGATAATACTAAGGACAGAAGAGGGGCAGTAGTTTGCTCTGCTGATGAAACAGTCAAACTTATTGGTTTAGATACATATGCAAATTGAACTTGTGGGTGAAAGAGAGATGTACATGCATTAAGAAAACATTAGGAGGATTGAGAAAACTGATACATATGATCAAATATAAATACCCAAGGGGATTTTCATTGTTTTTAATCCTATTCATTGTTTTTAATCCTATTTTTTTATTTACCAGAATTTGGTTTAAGATACAACTTTGAGATTACTGTAGAAGTACTTTTTTTCGCATGGTATTATTTTACGCTATGTAAGCGGTCACAAATTTTCCACGGAAATTTGTCCAAGCGTACTTAATATTAATGTAAGGCATACATGTATAGTGACAGTTTAAGAAATCCGCATAATTTTCTACCCGCGGATTAAACAGAAATTGTGATTCTGCGGAATTATGACCCCGTGGAATAAAGTACGTCTACAGTACTTATATTAATAACTGCCGCACAATTAGTACCATTATTAAAACTGACAGCGAGTCAGATATTCATTTTTTTAAAATGATTTTAGCAAAATTCCTTGTACATATGTATATATATATATAGTAGTACTGTATGAAATGTTAACAATTTCTACTTGTGAGCATAAAGGGGTGTATCAGATTTATTTGTTGCCTTTTAAATGTCAGAGTCGAGAACAGATTTTACAATGATGTGAAGAACTGAAAATATAATTCTCAGGGAGTCGAGATACACAGTATCCAATATACCTTGTAAGAATGAGTGTATTTTTTTATGTTTTATACATTGTATTACCAATATTCCATTCAATAACCCACATATAAATTCTTCCCTTTTATCATATATACAGAAAAATTTGTCTGCATTTATAGTTATCTGCAACCTACATTAAAATTCCAGCAAGTACTTGATGAAGTAAGCAGATACAGTAATATTTACAGAATTATGAAATGTGCTCACATTTCCTACAATTATTGTTGACAGCCTCTTCATCTTAAACTACTAATGTGTGCACATTCTTTTGTTTAAATTACAAAACATTGACTCTGATTTGCTATGTCTTGAAACATTATACTATAGCAGTCCCATTTTTAAGCATGAATTGTTATTTTCAGTACAAGTAATTGAGCTTGAGTTATCTGAAATGTGGTGTTACTTTTGTGTACTTGGATCATACCCCAAGATATATGTACATTTTCACATCATTTTATTTTGTGGAGGTTTCATTTTATTTAATACAAGTACCTTTATAGCAATGTATTTTCAATCAAAGAAAATTTGCCTTTTTCTCCTTTATATCTTTCGTAGTGAAAGGATTGTGCATAAATTTTCATTCAAGGAATTTGTACAATAACATAATACTTATAACTGATGCAAAAACAGAATCTTGCCAATATGTTTTCATAAACTCAATTTTTTTTGAGAGTTTATTGTGTGTGTGTGAGAGATAAAGATTTAATTTCTTGAGTTGAGCATTGAGCAAGTTTTTTTATGCAGTTTGGTCACAATTTCTTTATGCATTTCATTGGTGTATTTGTAAATTTATAGAAGAATGTTATATATTTAGCAGTATTCTTGACCAACTTACATATGGCAAATTCTGTTTTGTTCGATTCAAATTATTTTGATAGAGCTACATTTGTTTAAAATTATTTAAAGGAAACGAAAATACTTATTTGCAAGAGAATTGTGCTAAATATTATAAGGTTGACTATATTTCTAGTCATAAAACAGCTTGTCACCCACAACAGAATGTAGGTTATTGGGAGATTGTGCATCTTTTTCATCTCCATCATAAAATATTTATTCTAGCTACCCCAGAAAAGCTAGTCATGTGATACCATCTAGATTTGTACTTGTTCCTCAAGTTCACATAAATACATGTATCCTTGTATAGTCAGTCTTTAATACATGTTTTGTATTTTGTAGGAAATTTAGAATGGTTTAGAATCATGATATAATTGTATGACCCCGCTTTAATAAGTTTTAAATACACCAAGCATTTTTTGCTAACTTTTTGTTAATTAATGTATTGCTGTACATAATAATTTCAAGTTTATATGTTTGAATATATGCAAACTTGATTTGTAAAGAAAATATGATAGTGATACAGAGTGTATATCATAATATTAATATAACTGTGGAATCATTTAATGTCGTCGGGGTCAAAGGTCATTATTTATGAAATATGGGCAAGCAAAATTTAAATCACTTCATGAGGACTTAATTTTGTGGCAAACAGAAAATTCAATTTGACAAAAAGGGGATTTAAATTTTTGGGTGACGATGACCTACAAAATCTTCTAACACTAATCCCTGACAAGCGATGATTGCATAGCATCTGAGCTTAAAGAGTTCACTCTTAATTTGGTTGAAGGTTTTGGTACTACATGTATATTATAAAGATGTTATTATAAAAATTACATATTTTCTATTGTTTAGTGTTAAGAGATCTTTGAATACAGATCCTCAATGAATTATTAAAATTTCTAACTCAGTTAATGCAAGTTTGTCTAGAATCATCCATTTTTTTTTTTGACTTCAGATTAATCAAAGATGGTAGAATTTTGGATTGTCTGTTATGTATTACTTGTATATATGTATATATACACTGTACAGCACTGAGATGATGCACACTGAGATGTGAAATTTTATTTTCATTGTTACAAGCATATTATAGAGTTGTTACATGATCAATTAAAGCCTTTTAATACCAAACTTTGTGTTCATGAGTAAGGAATTGCAGCAACACATGAGCATGATATGGCAAGCTGAATGCTTATACATGTAGATGAAAAGAGTTGAATTCTTTGAGACCCTTTAAACTACATGAAGATACATCAACAAATTATGTTGGATATTCTTTGTTAATAGTTTGACCTTGAGGTAGCTAGCCAAACTCAATTAAAACCTTGCAGTTGGCATTAACTTTGCAGAAATGATCATCTTGGGTGAAGGCTATGAGATATTTTAACTCTGTAATCTATATTCGGTATTTCTCCATTGGAGTCAGGTGTAAAATGGATATAATTTTACCTTTTTAGCTCACCTCGACGAAGTGTCTCTTGTTAAAATGACCTTAAAGTTAGCTCAAGACATAACCTCAAGTCACAATGAAATATGATAACCAACAGTATTTAAGCTCAGAATTCATTTGAATTGATACAAATTGAGAGCACAGCAAACAAAAAGCTCTAAAAATGTCAGAGGTGGGATCAGGTGCCATGGAGGAGTGAGCATCCCCTGTTGACTGGTCAGACCTGCTATATGTGCTCCTTGTCATGATCAGGCAAGTGGCAATATCTGTTAAAGCAGTCAAATGAAAAATGTCGGTCAATTCTTGATTTAACAATATCATTTTACTTGCTGACAAGGTCTTTGTATCAACCATAGAATTTGCGAAATGATGCTTTGAGACTTGATATCATGTATCATCAACTTATTTGATGTATCATCAACTTATTTGTCAATACCTTGTCCATTTTAGAAATTGTTTGTATGCAGAGCAATTTCTTGCATATAAAATCAAACAAAAGTGTTTGATCATTCACAGTTTACACCTTTTCCACAGACATTGAATTTGCTGGTCCTAAAATTGGGTCAAGGTAATGTCATAAGCAACATTTGTGTCAAGTATGAGCTTCTCCAATACAAAAGTATGAACCATACAAAAATGCACTGAGAATGATGAGGTGATATTCATTTCATAAATGGTTTAAACGTTACTCCCAAACATTGCAGGAGGTGTAATTTCTAAGTGAAGCAAGTTTGAAGGATTTTGAGCCAGGATAGAATACAAAAAGACTGCAATCATATGATTTACAATCGTTTAAAATGTTATTTATTTTGGCTGAGAAGGGTGTCAATTTAGGCATCTAGTGCAGTGTCTATAACAGAAATAAAACTTAAAATTTGTCACCTTAATATGACTTTATTAAGTTGGATCTTTATTACTAAAGATACAGATATTTGCCCATTGATGCATTTCTTTTTTCTTTAAAAAGATCACTTGATTCTTTAACCAGTATACAATCCACAAAGAATTTTTGAGCAACTCTCCAAAATACTTGCTTTGCTTCATGAATTATAACACAATGACACTTTGAAGTATTTTTTTCATTTATTATATGTATTTTGAAGGAAGTAACAGTTCAGGTTTGTGGGGCATTGTTTTTCTCAGCCTCGGCCTTCCTCTGTTGTTCTCGAGCCTGGAATCTGTCTACGATGTTTTTGATGTGGATGACTTCATCATCTCTCAGGGAGTGTCTGTATTCTAACATGATGTCGTTTTCCCGCCACGGTTTCTCGGAGAGAACTGCCCTCCGCTGTTGTCTCGCTGTCAGTCTGCGATCATTTCCGGTGATCCCCTTCAGATCTTTTCTTCTCTCCCATCTCTCCAGCCATGGGGGAGAATTCAATGGCACCTACAGTTGTAGAACACAAAATGTATTTTTTTTTAATGAAAAGATTAAAACAACAGGCATATCAAATGCGGAGAGAAGTAACTTTGACCATGCTTTTCTGCTTCAAATCAAGATTATTTTCTCTTTATTCCCATGAATATTTCCTACCCTATATTTCTGTGCCAGCCTATCTCCGGAATTCAAACTAAAGGTATAGCAATCAATTGTAAAAGACCTTGGTTTGAGGTTTAAGACAAATCTCCTTGAACCTTACAACAATTAAGTCTCAATTATTTTTTAAATCTAAAAGCATCATTTTTGTCACCGATTTGGCCAGTAGTCGGTTTGTAGGGAAAACAGATTGGTGATTTTTTTTATCACTGTTACATAACATTGACCCTAAATTCTGGCTCCTCAGGCTGATTTTGAATTGTAAATCCTTTTTAGCATAACAAAAGCACTAAATGCTATAGTTTGAAAAGATGTAAAGAATTCTTGCATATATGAAGCTTCTTTTCTTCAAGTTTTTTACTCTTACTATCAAAATATTAAACATTTAAACCATTAAAACATCACACCAAAGAATATTTATTAGGGTTCTCAGAATGTGTTGTCTAATAGAAAATATAATGATGTTTCAACATGTTCAAGTCTGTAAACTTTGTGCACATCTGGTTTTACAATTTACATGTTTATATAACAATATGCTACTGGGTGATTTGGTCAAAGAATATCATTCAAAACTCTTGTAACAAATCAGTTATCAATGATGGCTTACTCTGATATCATTAACTGGAACATCTTTCCCTTTGGGTGCCGGCACTTTCTCCATGTTTAAGGGGAACGTGGAATATTCATGAGGGCAGTCTCGCAGATAAAACAGCTCAGAGTCAAGTCGCTTTTCTGTCTTCAGACACTCTATACTGATAAGGTTAGGATTATACAGGTCATATTTAATTTCTATACCTAAAATTAGAATATAACATTTTTATGTTAGGAAAGCAATATTATGATATTCCAATTACATCTACCTATAAAATGTTTTAATTTTTATTCTGTTATTCTATGCTAAAGTATTGATTTTGAACAAGTGAAAAATGTTTTTATCTTGAAAGTAAAAATGTCTTGAAGACAGAAAATGTTTGTCTACATACATATAAATGACAAGATAAGTAAATTGCAGATAGTTCCCAATCTACAAACTTAAGATGTATCAGCGTACCTTGGCCGTAGATGACGTTT
>NW_026931547.1:0-48180 GCF_032062105.1 Saccostrea cuccullata
AATGTTGTTAAATCTCAAATTTTAGACTCCAAAATTTGGTATAAATGAAAGAATGAAACTCCTTGACTTTGAGTTTAAATGTATGTATGAACTGTGGTACTCAGAGAACCGTCAAGACTTATGGATCTCTTGTTTGTTCAATTACATGCCAGTACAACTTGCATTTTTTAAGGAACGAACAATACAATCCGAACAATCTTGTTAGAGACGACGCATACAGTGATCACAATGACAAGGGTTTTTTTTAAATTGTGTATTTTCAAACCTTAACAATTAAAATATAAAACTCCAAAGCACACATGACATTGTTTTATATCAAAATTTTTAATATTTGCCATTTCGGGAAATAATTGTATCTCTTGTGGACTAGAAACAACGTACAAACGATACATGCATGTGAAAAATATGTGAGAAAACGATTGCGTTTTTTAAATTTCTACCTACATATTTATTCAATTTTAATACAAACAATTGACACTTGTTCAGTGGAATATGGCGAATGATAATTACATTAATTCAGCATGTTTGTTTGTCAATAATGGTGCTAAACTTGCATTTTAACGGGTGGTTGTTCTCCTCTAGGCTTGTTTACACGATTCGATACGCAAGGACTTCCGGTTTTTTTAGTATGTGGGTTACATACCGTGTAAATGCATATTTAAGAGTTTTAACTCATCAATTGGGATTTATACTAGTTGTTAAAGTGACCTCTCCTTTTATGCATGTTGTAGTACAAAATAATGTACATGGAAATCTCAAGTTAATGACACAATTTGAAATAAAATGAATGCATTATTGAAAAAAAGAATGAATATATTAAACTTCATTGAGTACGGTTCTCTAATACTTCATTATCTTAGAAAATCTTATATATTTTTTCTTGATGGGTTCTTGTTGAGAATGAAGTATTAACAAGTCTATATAATCTTAGAAAAAAACTCTGTTTTCATTCGAGTTTAGAGCTCTGTTATATCCATTTCTTTGTTCAAGGTAAAAATAGGAAAAGAAACTGGAAGTTTAATGAGTATTATGTAGCGAGAAAAACGTTCAAGTCAAATAGAGACAAAGGTATTCATTACCTTATTATTAATTTACTTTCTTTAAAGTTGTTAAAAATTCAGGTTTAAAATCAATTCTAAAAAAAATATTTAAATGCCATTCAATATCAATATATTTTGCGTTGGATATCAATTTAGTGTGTTAACACGCTTAAATTGACGCATTCCAGGATATTTTCATTTTCCTTTTCCGTCAGGTGAAGAATTTCGTTTTGTGTAGACATATTTTGTAATAAATACAATACAGATGCACTTGGAATCATGGATTTGGGTGATTTATTTAAGGAATAACTGTCTTATATTTCGAATTCATGAAGTGATCAATGGATTGGCTTGTGTGATAATTTGCATAAACGCCGAAGGCGTTTATGCATAAAATTATCACACAAGCCAATCCATTGATCATCTTCATGAATTTGAAAAATCTGACAGTTATTCCTTATATTTACATGCTTTGATTCCGCCAATCCACAGGCTCCAAGCCTGCATCTCTCTAGGTGTTGTCCCGCCCTACACGTGTTTTTTTTGGAACCGCGCCAAAGAACATTCATGAGGAAATCAATTACATTTACATTTGGTAATTTTATCTCAGACAAAGACATTGGAAATGTAAATATTAGCTTATAGTCCAAGATCGAGTTTTCCTTTTAAGCAAAATATTTCCGTTTATGACTGTAACTCCCCGAATAAAAAAATATTTTGACAGACCACCGTAGAGTACAGACACCCATTGTAAAAACTGAGTGTGTATTTATTGCATACAAAAAGTTGCGCTTAGTTTTGGATAAATTCTTCCAATAAACTCAATCGCGAAAAAGATAGATATTAAGAAATTCCCTACTCCTCTATGAAGTATTCTGGTAGTTGACATCTGCACGAAGTGCTTTGGACCGAATTATCTTGCAAACCGAAATGACAGTATAAATAGTCGAAATTTTCTATGATCTTAATTTCAAGGCCAGGAGGTCTATTAACAACAATTATAAGGAATAACTTGTTGTGGAAACAGTGAAAGAATATGTTAGGAACACTCGGTTAGTAATATTTTGAGATGACAGTTTAAAAACATGGAGAAATAAATCGAGAAACAGCGCACTTTTTTACAATTGGTGGCACTGCAGCTCTCCTGTTTGTCAATATATTTTTTTCGGAGAGCTACAGTTCTGCATCTACGTAGAGTTTTACTCTTTCATGTGGCGTATAAAAGGTAAAAGTCATTGTCATCATCCCCTGTACACAATACAGCAAACACTGTTCCTTTAGTAATAATGTCGGAATTCTGATGTGTAGACTCGCTATTCAATTTCATTTTAAGGAACAGTATAAAACTAGGGCTACATCAATATATCGAAATTCAAGAAAAATATCGTATCGGAAAGTAACTTCCAATACGTATCGGACAGACATTTTTTCTTCAAATTCTGTTTAAAAGATAGGAATTTTAATCACCGAGGATTATATTTTTCTTTTTTGAATTAAAACCTTCAATAATTATATAAATTCTAAGGAAATAACACAGTTTTTATAATTTAAAATAAATTATAAAATTTTATATCATTATCTGAAGAGAAATTTGTTTGAACATGTTGATTTTACTGTCATCAAAAGTTCTAATTTGAATGTTATTTTTAAAGGCAATGAGACAAGAACTTAAAAATGGGTAATAAAACACTTAATTGTTATGAAATGTATGCAATAAAATGATTTAGAAGCCTTTTCTGATGGACTTGTTTCAGAATCCAATATATATTGCATATCGCTTTAAAAAATATTGTATCGTATCGTATCGAAATTGTTGGCTCAATACACGGCCCTGAATAAAACAAGTAGTTCAATCTGTGCCTTTTCTGCCCGCTAGATAGAGTCATGCGTATTTGCTTTCATTCGTATACCTTCACTCCCCTGTCCGAGGCCCTGGCCTACTTTAATGATAGTGTCGTTTACTACTTATTGAATTAGAAATTCAAATAATTAGTACACGACCATGTACTCATTATTTGAATTTCTAATTCAATAATTAGTAAACGACAATAGTAATAACATGCAAGAAGATTAAAATTTGATATCATCAGAAGATTCCGGTGAACTGCGGTGAAATACCATTTTTGGACCATCTTCTGAAGTAAATAAGTTAAAGAATTATGCACAAAAAAATTCATTAAAGGGAGTGTGCAAAAGACTATTTTTTCTCTCTTTCTAGTATGAGGATATTCTAATCAACGACGAAAAAGTTGAAAAACGCCTCCTTAATACGCGGCGGGGAGCTCACTTTTTCTGAGAATAATCTTTTGCTGTACTTAATATATGCAGTTAAGGATCCCCCCCACACACACACACACACAATTCGTTGCCGGGCGGTCAAAACACGCAAATACAAGCACTGAAAGAAAAGTTAGAGAAAGACTCCCCTTTTTCAGAGCTTTTGTAAGCAGCTGATACGGGCCTGAAGTACCTGTGGTGTAATTCTATGTATGAGTGGTAGGCGGTGGGGGCACTGACTATGTATGAGTGTTAGGGGGCGCCGACCTGGATCTCCCTTTCAAAAATTGCTGTATCCGCCCTTGAACAAGTACTTCAATCAAATAACATACCAAAGAGATTTAATTTTGCTGATTTAAATATTCAAAGTTTAACACATAAGATCCACACACTTGAAGCAGAACTTCACAAATCACACTATCCTTTCTTTTACTGAAAGATGGCTTCACGAAGATTATACATTCACCTCGGATATCGATATGCATAACTTCCAGTCTCCATTTTGTCCTTGTCGTAAGCCGAAAACGGGTTGGGGCGTGGTAGTTTATGTCCGTACTGGTAAAAGCGGGTTTAAGAAAGTAAGTTAGGTTTTCACATAGGGAGAACTTTTCGATATACAAAATTGTGATTTAATGTTACCTTTGAGTCATTTTTCCGAGTAGGGCCAAAATTGATTTGTTACAATGGCAGCTTATCCTGATCTTAAAATAATCCTGATAATTTTCAAGGGACTGTGCACTGCATTCTTTGGAGGTAAAAGAATTAATAGATATTCTGTTTAACATCTATGCTGTAACAAAGAACTTCAATATATGTTTCTTACTGAAAAGTAAATCAATGGTAAAAATATTTAAATTATCTTTTGACAGATCGAATTTCGACACAAATGGGGATAAGAATTTTTCTATCTAGATTTTGAACATCATAGCATTCATTTAATAGTCTTGGTTATTTGAGAATAGGGCTTACAATGAAATATGAATTTTTGATACGATTAACCGATTAATCGGTCGAAACGTCTTTCGGTTAACCGGTTGGCAATTTTGTATTCGATTGTCATCCCTACTCAATAGATATTTATGTACAATTAATTATAATTGTTTACTGTATATTCCTCTGACTCTTCAATATCTTTCAACACTTATGTTTTTTGGGGGGTTTTTTGGCCATAGATAAAATATTGCATTCCGACGTATTGTCAAATCACTCTCTACCATATCTCCCATCTTCTCATGCATAATTTTTATCTCTGTCGCTCGCTCGCGTATACTGTAGTGATAAGCACGAGAAATAGTGCGGTTTTTTTCTTCAAATCATTGTAATTAAATGACTGCTCTAATTTTTGTCCTTTAAGGTTCAAAGTAGATGTAGAGATTTTAGTCTTATTTGAAATAATCTTTGGAATATCATGTTTTTACTTGATGTCAAAAATTTTGACGCGAGCCAACTGGTCCGAGAGAGTAACGAACGAGAACACTGCATGGGAGATTGATATCAAACAAGTTTGTTACAGACACGGCTTTCAAAGATTTGTCATCCAAAAATGACAAAAAAATTCTATATTATTAATAACATTTAAAAAAAAAAATTTGTAATGATTTTTAAGCTTTTACAATAATCATAATATTTGTTACACGCTCAAGTGGCATGCAGACTCCATTAATAGATATTAATAGAAAGATGGCACGCGTTCAGCTAAATATTCAACCACTCGGCGATTGATCCACGGCGGCATTGTTGATTTATTTACTCATCCCTTCGATCACTGAAAACCTACGTTAGTCACTTGGACCTAAAAATCACTTTTATTGTCCTCCAGATGAGGGTGTAGTTAGTCATTTTGATAATATATTGAACTCATGTTGACGACTGGAGGAAAATCCCACTGACCAGTTCGATAGTCTATAGTGACTGATTGATATTCATAATGAGTAGACTAGCAACTTAATATTGACTATATCATTGTCATTACGATAAAATCGCATAGTCAAAATGACTTTCATTTCATATCAGAATGACTTTCCATCAGTTATATCACTATGTATTTTGACGTTATTGAAAATCGTGGCGACGGTATGCAATTCAAATCATTTTGATTATCATTTATCACGCATCAATGCCCATCACATATAAATAAGGAGGGATGTACCACTTCAACATATCAATCTCAATAAAAAAAATTATTGAGGAATATGAATTTTTTTACATTCGTAATAATTCCATTTTGTTACTTAGATCTAATCGAATATGAAAACCGACAGTTGTTAATCGTCTTCAGTGCCATTTTCTGCGCCCCGGTGTTTCCATCGTCGCAAGCCACGGGTTTTGTGTCTATTCTATTTCCACAATAGAGGTTCCAGGAAGAGGACTTCGATAGAATGACCCTAGCTCTTCACAGCTTCAAGATACTTATGCATATATACCCGGAAATACTTTGCTAAGCATGTCCCCCCCATTTTCCATGAATTAATAGATGCACACCTATAAAAATAAATACAGATGAAATTATCAGGCTCACTATTATGCTTCAGAAATAACAAGCCCTTCAGTTATCTGTGATGCTTATTTTCTATATGTTCGCGACAAGGCGACATTATTAATTCCGCGTCCATTTCTACCCGTTTGTAAAATCTTAACTGATTTTTAAAATAAATCGGCATGCAGGCTATCTGCGAAACTGTTGCAATTTACATTAAAATCAAAATATTTTCATTTCTAATTTATTTTTTCTATCTGATAACTCTTTGAAAATTGTCGGACTTTATTTCTTGATGATTCTGCCGGAATGTAAATTAGGCAGGTCGATAGGTCAGCAGCTAAGGAGGCCTAATACGCATGCAAATCTGGTGTGCATCTGTCTCTGTATCGGACGCTAAAAAAGCCAAATATGCATGTAAATCTCGTGCGGCTGCTTTTGTGTTTGACGTCATTGTGCGAGGACTATTGAAATTGGCAAGGAAGTCCTCGTGTAATCAAAATTTATTAGTGTACAGTTTTAATGTCTAAGTCTATAATTTTATTTCATAATAAAATGGAAATATAAGCAATCACTGTCTTGTTATGAGAGTATGCCAGGGACATTAACAATAGTGGGAAACATGGGATATTTTTAGCAATACGGGCTTCGCCCGTTATGCAAATTATCCCATGTTTCCCACTATTGTTGATACCTTGGCAACTCTCAAAACTAGACAGTGATTCCTTAATGAACTTCCAAATCAGGAGATGAAACACACATGACACTGCTGTTCAGAGTATGAGATGCTGATTTTGATTGAATCGTGTCAAAATCATTTAAATAGAGAACTCTACAGCTTCTCTAGATCTATGGTTGATGCAAATCTGGGGGCGCACTCATCTACCCCCAAAGAGAGTGTTGCTCTTCCAATGTCATACTTCCCTTAAGCTGTAGCAGTTAAAAATATAAGTAAAAGAAAATAACGTAAGTTCTCCCCTAAAAATTTTTACTGCACAATTAAGAAATGTATTTGGGTACTCAATACCGGTTTTTATTTTGTCATGAAGCGAAACGTAAATTTACCACACAGAAAAATGTTCCAGTTTTTGTGCTTTTTATAAGAGGATGCATTGTTTTGAAAACTGCCTCTTTGAAACAAAAATAATTTGATGTTAAGCATTGGAGACATGGATTTTCTTTAAAACTGCAATTTCCATTTTTGTTTCAAAAAAGCTCACTAAAAAGAGAAAAAACTTTCAATACCTCAGGAATTTAAAAACTGCGTGTATATTGTTGGCTCAAAGTAGGTCGATTGGAAAAAGCGATACCCCACGTATATATAATGTCGTTTTTGGCAAAGGTTTAAATCCTTCAATGGGTGATTTATTATTTGATTAAATACGATTTTACATGTAAATAAGATGCATAGAAACTTAAAAAGCAGACCATTCTTCAGAAGCTACATTTATTTTGTCAATACCCATTACATAAAAATTGTAACTTTCCTTGAATCTGTGCAAAGCGAAGAAGAGTATGGAACGCCAAAGTTTTATGCTGTTTATGCCGTTTTTGGAGACACTAGGTTCTAAGTTTTACAGTGTAATAAGAGTGTTGAATTGAGGGAGTGTATATGTATTTCAGATGTTATATTGATAGTGTGTATGTAAAATGTTCAGTTGAATGGGTGTAAAAGACGTGTTCATTTGGAGTGTAACTCTGGTGTTCATTTAGCAGGTGCAGAGTCAAGTGAAAAAAAGAGCAATTACTTCAAAGAATACAATCTTTAAACTTTAAAGATACGTATGGTGTTTTTGATGTTCTAATCAAAAAGACTTTGGGTTGGCTTATGGCAAGGCGAGCACGTGTTATTTTGGCTGTTTGAATACATCCATACGTGTTTACTGTATGACGTAAACCAGTGAAATATTTCTGCTTCAATTGGTAGACCACATGTATATTATATGCATTAATTTTGTTTGCTGTGTGTAAATAATTTTGATATATCGCATGTATCAAAAGGTGTATATAACTTTCAAAAAGTTGGGATGACTGCCACGTCAAAAGGACGCCATCTTGGCGGATCAACGAATTTGTTTCCAGACATAAAATACTGTCGCGAGAATACTTTGTGTGTAAAAGTAAAGGACTGCTCTTCATTTAAATCTGAAGAAATTATCCAGTATATCCATTCCAATTGCAATATTGGTAGTCTATTAGCATACTTTTAAAAATCTGGAATTTTATACGTGAATACATTGTATGGGAAAGTCCCTTTGCAGTATACATGTACCTACTTGAAAGAATAAAGATCTGCCAAAACACATTCGAATGTCATGAGGTAGTACAAAGTTCATATGTTCAAATCCCTCAATGGGTGATTTTTTTTTTATTATTTAATACGATTTTAAATTAGATGTATAATAGAAACTTTAAAGACAGAAAGACCATTCTTCAGAAGCTACATTTATTTTGTCAATACCCATTACATAGAAATTGTAACTTTCCTTGAATCTGTGCAAAGCGAAGAAGAGTATGGAACGCCAAAGTTTTATGCTGTTTATGCCGTTTTTGGAGACACTAGGTTCTAAGTTTTACAGTGTAATAAGAGTGTTGGATTGAGAGAGTCTATATGTATTTCAGGTGTTATATTGATAGTGTGTATGTAAAATGTTCAGTTGAATGGGTGTAAAAGACGTGTTCATTTGGAGTGTAACTCTGGTGTTCATTTAGCAGGTGCAGAGTCAAGTGAAAAAAAGAGCAATTGCTTCAAAGAATACAATCTTTAAACTTTAAAGATACGTATGGTGTTTTTGATTTTCTTAACAAAGGACTTTGGGTTGGCTTATGGCAAGGCGAGCACGTGTTATTTTGGCTGTTTGAATACATCCATACGTGTTTACTGTATGACGTAAACCAGTGAAATATTTCTGCTTCAAGTGGTAGACCACATGTATATTATATGCCCTAATTTGGTTTTCTATGTGTATATAATTTTGATATATAAGGTGTAAATAACTTTCAAAAAGTTGGAATGGCTGCCACGACAAGTGGTCGCCATCTTTGGGGATCAACGAATTTGTTTCCAGACAGAAAATACTGTAGCGAAAATACCTTGTGTGTAAAAGTAAAGGACAACTGTTCATTTAAACCTGAAGAAATTATCCAGTATATCCATTCCAGTTGCAGTATTGGTAGTCTATTGGCATACGTTCCAAAGTCTGGAATTTTTTACATGATAACATTGTATATGGGAAAGCCCCTTTGCAGTATACTTGATTCTCCTTGAAAGGATAAAAATCTGCCAAAACACATTCGAATGTCATGAGGTAGTACAAAGTTCATATGTTCAAATCCCTCAATGGGTGATTTTTTTTTATTTAATACGATTTTAAATTAGATGTAGCCCTATAGAAAATTTAAAGACAGAAAGACCATTCTTCAGAAGCTACATGTATTTTGTCAATACCCATTACATAAAAATTGTAACTTTTCTTGAATCTGTGCAAAGCGAAGAAGAGTATAGAACGCCAAAGTTTTATGCTGTTTATGCCGTTTTTGGAGACACTAGGTTCTAAGATTAACAGTGTAATAAGAGTGTTGAATTGAAGGAGTGTATATGTATTTCAGGTGTTATATTGATAGTGTGTATGTAAAATGTTCAGTTGAATGGGTGTAAAAGACGTGTTCATTTGGAGTGTAACTCTGGTGTTCATTTAGCAGGTGCAGAGTCAAGTTAAAAAAAGAGCAATTGCTTCAAAGAATACAACTTTTAAACTTTAAAGATACGTATGGTGTTTTTGGTTTTCTTAACAAAGGACTTTGGGTTGGCTTATGGCAAGGCGAGCACGTGTTATTTTGGCTGTTTGAATACATCCATACGTGTTTACTGTATGACGTAAACCAGTGAAATATTTCTGCTTCAAGTGGTAGACCACATGTATATTATATACCCTAATTTGGTTTGCTATGTGTATATAATTTTGATATATAAGGTGTAAATAACTTTCAAAAAAGTTGGAATGGCTGCCACGACAAGTGGTCGCCATCTTGGCGGATCAACGAATTTGTTTCCAGACAGAAATTACTGTCGCGAGAATACTTTGTGTGTAAAAGTAAAGGACTGCTCTTCATTTAAACCTGATGAAATTAACCAGTATATCCATTCTAGTTGCAGTATTGGTAGTCTATTGGCATATGTTCCAAAGTCTGGAATTTTTTACATGATAACATTGTATATGGGAAAGTCCCTTTGCAGTATACATGATTCTCCTTGAAAGGATAAAAATCTGCCAAAACACATTCTGCTGTTTATGCCGTTTTTGGAGACACTAGGTCCTAAGTGTTACAGTGTAATAAGAGTGTTGAATTGAGGGAGTGTATATGTATTTCAGATGTTATATTGATAGTGTGTATGTAAAATGTTCAGTTGAATGGGTGTAAAAGACGTGTTCATTTGGAGTGTAACTCTGGTGCTCATTTAGCAGGTGCAGAGTTAAAGTTAAAAAAAGAGCAATTGCATCCAATAACTACAATCTTAAAGCTTAAATAATACGTATGGTTTTTTTCTTTTCTGAATAGCGTTGATATTAAGGCTAGTGTCCATTTGCAGGGTGGGGAGTTAAGATGTTGAATTGGCACCTCTTACACGTATGGGTGTGTGTGTGAGGGGAGGGGGGGGTACTTATAAAACCTCGTGCCCGCCCGTGTGGCACATTGGTTATATAGCGTCTGCTCTAGAGTCATGAAGTAAAGAGATCCTTACATCGCGGTTTCAACGTGGAAACTGGTCTTCGTATAAAACGAGTTCCCGTGTGCTGGCACGAAAAGGAACCCTCCAAGCTCAATGACCCTGAGTGCCCAGTGTAAGACAAAATTTGTAGCTCTCCAACAAGCGGTGGCGTCTCCATATAAGTGAAAATTCTCGAATTGTACGTTAAACAACATTCAGTCAACAATGACTTATACCACATTCAATGATTGACTTTTCATGGTCATTTCACATAGAGGTTTATCTGTTTTCGAGGAGGGTTCCACGTTTTCCAAAGGTCGGGGTGCCGGGGGGGGGGGTGGATGTGGAGGTGTTCAAAGTCTCTTTTATTTGGTTTAGTATATGAATTTCCTAACTCTGCAAATTCCGGGGGGGGGGGGGGCAGACCAAACTACCCCTATCCCTTTTAGATCTGCAAACGAGCAAGTTGTGTTTCCATGAGTGAAGGATTCTCGAGGGGGTCAATAAACAACAATTAATCCCCCCCTTACGAGTTGAAACAACTTAGCTTCAGCATATGAAATTAATAGCTATCTGATTTACATAAAATTTTTCATCCTTGGAAATGAATGTCTCTGATTTTTTTTAAATACAACATTCCATTTATTCATGTCATACGAAAGCCCAATGAGCTCATTTTCGTAGGTAAGAAAAATAATTTTTCTCGCGTTATAACGCGTACCTTTTGCGATATAACGCGAAACTTTCGCGAATAAACGCGTAACATTCGCGTTATAACGCGAAACTTTCGCGATATAACGCGTAACTTTCGCGTTATAACGCGAAACTTTCGCGAATAAACGCGTAACTTTTGCGTTATAACGCGAAACTTTCGCGAATAAACGCGTAACTTTTGCGTTATAACTCGAAACTTTCGCGAATAAACGCGTAACTTTCGCGATATAAACGCGTAACTTTCGCGTTATTTCGCGAAAAAATATGATGCTAGAATAGGATAGATTAGTCATCAGAATATTTTATTTTATTTTAAAAATCTGACTATTGAATTAATAAAATGAATTTTACTTTCTTGTACATGTTTTTCAATTGTTGAATTCTTTAGACTGATAATTTCTTAAGGAAAATCTCCATTTGACATTTTTTCTAGCTGTTTTTTAATCAGTAACATTTACTTCAACTGTACCACTAGTAAATTAAGCAATCAATCATTTTGGAGAAAAAATTATACACTGTAGAAACATAACTTAGAAGTGAATGAACAATGTATAATTTCATTGTCTCCAATATTGGGTTATAGAGAAGTTCGTGGACTAGCCATAAATAAAAACTATGAAGGTATACAGCAGATTTTGTACACTTTGAATTGTCAATGTTTTCGTAAGCAATGGAATGAAAACGTGGCGCAACCTCAAAATAGGATATCTAATTTCCACAGTGAATCTAAAGGAGACAAATGAAAATCTGCTATCCAATTTTCACAAATGCGGTGGAACACAATTGACAAATTTACCTCATTTTGACAATTTTCTGAAATCTTGATCTCTCTAGAATAAAATTATTTCAAATTCTCTAGAGAGTGCATAGAAAAAACGGAAAAGGGGTGATTTTCTCCGAAATTAATAAGCTTGAAGTTTAACTTTTGGAACTCGCATAAACTTTGAATTGGTTGAACAGCGTTGAGATAGACAAATTGTGACGGTTAAGATGGATTCAATAGCAAGAAAGCTTAAAATTTAACTTGTGATAGTCCAAGATCAAAATAGCCTTTTGATTATCATTGTATTAAATGAATAAAATTGATGACAAAATCAAAAGAACGTTGAGACTAAAGCAAATGTCTCGTTAAACAGCAAAAGTTTCGCGTTATGACGCGAAAGTTACGCATTATATCGCGAAAGTTTCGCGTTATAACGCGAAAGTAACGCGTTTATTCGCGAAAGTTTCGCGTTATAACGCGAAAAATTTATTTTTTTTACCTACGAAAATGAGCTCACTGGGCTTTCGTAATATCATGTAATGTACAAGTGAGTTGAAATTTCACTGTTATCTTTTATTTTAAGTATAAACTATTTCCAAATGGTTAATGTAAACAACATTCAATCAACAATCACTTATACCACATTCAATGATTGACTTTTTATATCATTTCACATAGAGGTTTATCTGTTTTCGAGGAGGGTTCCACGGCATCCAATTTATTTCCGCTCAAATTACTTTTTTAAATTTGTTTTTTATGAACAGAAAAGCACATGCTGATTTACTATCATTTTGTTTTAATTGTGTTCAGTTGTTGCGCTGTTTACTTAAGTTTTTCTTATGAAAGACTAATTACACGCAGAATTGTAATGTGGTGTGTGGATCAAATATTTACAGGGACATTCATTTTATTTCGAATCATCTTTTTTATTTTAACTGTGAATGTTATATAATACTTATTAAGATGCAGAATTCAGTATATTTAATATATGAAAGCCAGTTGTCCCAGTTGACAAAAAAAATCATATTCATATAATAGAACAAGATATCTTCTACAAATCGGCGCATTAGAAAGAAGGGGGGGGGGGGGAGACGGTGGTATTTACATGACTGACGCTGACCGATATTAACCCGGTTTTGACTTTGGAATAGTTTTCGCTTTGTTTTATAAAATCGTTACTTACATACCCTTTAAGTTGCATTTAAAGAAACCAATATTAATTTATTACACGTATAGAACATTGTATATAAATAAATTGTGTGTGCAGAATGGGCAATTAATTCAGCTGCAGTCTTGTACACGTGATTCGAAAATAGATAATACCAAACTGTAGGGAGTGGGGTACAAAGCAGTCATAACTTTGTATATTTTTAGGTGTTATCAAACAGATAATGTTCATGGAAGTTCATTCTATCGTAACCTAATTCATTGTGTTTTATCCACCAACAATTCACAACTGATTAGGCAAAAACGTCACGACTTCGATGGGAAGTCCAATGCATCGTTTTCATACGAGTTGATTTTCGAAAAGGGTAGCAAATTATGAATGATATTGTTGAAGCTAGAGTTTAATTAATACATTATGCCTTTTTATTTTTGCATGTAATATTCACAAACCATTCTGTTTAAAAATAAAGGTTGGATTGACACAGGTGTGCATGTGTAATGCGAGGTACAGCGGTATATAAGGTAAATGACTGCGTGAGTGTAGCAAAATTCGGACTGATTTGGAATTATTATACCCAAAATCACTGCATATTTCAGCTACCATGTCCTAAATTGATAACAATTTCTTACATTTATTAGTAGATATATTAAAACATGTTTTTAAAATAGGTACGGTGATATAAAAACACAATATCATATCTACTGGAAATTATATTGATGTAAATTATGATAATTGATTACTTGGAATGACAGGAAAGCTTTTCCTTCATCGATCGATTTTTCATGCTCCGCAGGCCTCCACCAATACGATACTTCAATTGTTGATAGATTTGTTAATAATGAACATTTACAAGAAATTTTGTTTTGGTGGGTGTGTGCGGAGGTATTTTTTTTAATCAATTTATGGCAAAAATTATGAGATTTTGATGATTTTTGCCAAATTACGTCAGGTTTACGTCACAAATATGACGTCATAAGTAGTCAATCTCCCGAACTTTTGCTATTTGTGGAATGCAATGATGGTAAACTGTGAAATATAAGTAAAATCGATTTTATTAACTAGCTTTGAAAATTCGAAAAATTTGGGGCCGATTTTCGCACATGGAGCCCCTACCTCTTTGTGGGGATTATTTTGGATCACTCGAGTCTTACCAATTTTCGTTGCAACAAATACCATTGCACAAGATTCAGTAAGTGACAATTTTAAGAATTAACACACTAATTCAGGGAGAGTTGTAGTGTTGATATGAATCATATGAGAGATTTCTTGAAAGATATCTTTTAAACTATACATCTTTATGAACCACGATGTTTTTTATCACTCTTACCGATGAATTTTATATTTTGTTTTATGTAAGTTTTTATGCTGTTATATGTTTCTTTTGTATTATTATCGATGTTTTAGATGTTTTTTTCCATGTATTTAAGACGAATTACAGTTTCTCAGTTTAAATGCATTGTAAAGTTTTCTTTTAATTCTGAAATAGATAAAATATCGTATAAATTTGAAAAATTTAAATGTTCTTTATATGCCAATATCTCAAATATCCCACGTATCAAAAATACATTGTCAAAACATATTTATGATGTTGCAAAAACGTTTTGGTAAAGAATTTCAGAGTAAACACTTCATCTTCTCATTATAACGTTTTAAAAACATTTTAAAACTGTTTTCA
Source organism: Saccostrea cuccullata (assembly GCF_032062105.1). NCBI lineage: Eukaryota > Metazoa > Mollusca > Bivalvia > Ostreida > Ostreidae > Saccostrea > Saccostrea cuccullata. The sequence continues at coordinate 14,825 of NW_026931547.1, forward strand.
TGTAGCTTTTTGTAAAGTCTTTAATGAACATTTTTCCCAAATCAGTTTCACGAAGTATCCTTGGGTAAAGGGAATTCAATTTTGTTCTTATGAAGGCCCATTCTCTCTTCAAAAGGGAAATGGATTAACGAAAAAATAATGGCCTATTTTGAAAATCTTTTCAAGAATCACTGGACCAGGAATGATGAAACACATATGGAATTATCCTTCAGTAGGGGCCACAATGGCTGATCAAGTTTTACATAGAAATATATATTTATATGGAAGCATCTTCAGAGGGTGTAGATTCATTTTTTTTCAAACATGATCCCTATGAGAACTATGTATATAAACTTACAGGAACACATCGATTAAATTGAGGAATTCATAGTTTACATAAAACCTATTAACCCTTTCTCTTCCGGCGCATTTTACGTGTTTTTGGAGGCCTTTTACATGTCATTACTAACTTACTTCTAACCTTTTTATCCTAGGTGAAAGCTAGGCATAATTCATACCATTTTGAAGGGAATTACATAGAGATGATATTTTATGACTATTTAGATGCTCAACCACTGACCTTATTAGTAAAAATTGAGGTCAAAGGTCAATTAAGTGCAAAATTTTATGGAATTTTTTGATACTTTTTAATCTTCAAACTAAATATTAAGTATAATGTATGTTGAAATAGGAAATTTGGGATATACCCACAAAAGAGCATTATACTGTAGTACACGAAACACATAAACTTTTTTTTCAATTCTGCATATAACTACTTAAAAGGGGTTGCTAAGCAACGCAGAATTCTTTAATTTTCGGGCAGAAATTTTCATTTTTTACTCAATCTAGATACATTTATGCATCCAAGCACATATTAAAGTTAGATGTGAGGTCATAAAATTACAAGGGACATACAGTGGATAAATTGTGTTAAAGTTTGACCTCATTAGATCTATTTTTAGCAGGTCAAAGGTCAAATAAGTGCAACAATTTCATCAACTTTTTTCAACACTTTTCAATATTCTTGCCATAATTTTACACAATGGATGCTGAAATGGAAAATTCTGAATATACTCTCAAAAAGGGATCAGAACTGCAATATCCATGCATCATTTTAGTTCAAATATCTGTTTAATGACCTTTTAGTGGTTGCTAAGCAACAACATTTTAAAGGTTTTGGCTATATACATGTTTGTTATTTCACATTTTAGACACTTTTTGTATATTTCATGATATTGTTTGTAAGATATATATGGGCCATAAAGATGAAAGAACATTTTTGTATTAAAAAAATTGACCTTGACACTCTTGTTCTTCAGGGGGTCAAGGTCAAATCAGTACAGAATTCTGCTTTAAACTGTAAGTAAATATCAATTTTGAAATGCTTCATACATGGATAAATCATCTAATAGTTGACGTAATAAAAATGGCGAACGACAAAATTTGCAAGCAAAGAATTCTGGTCTGCTTCTTACAAACCCCTAGCAAAACATGTATACAATCTTTTTGTTAAACAAGAAATCCATTCTCTTGATGCCATTAAAAATAATCTTTATTTTCATGGATTTAATCTAACAAGAAAAAAAACCTAAATGATTACATTACAAGATTTTTCTGGTATAACTGAGCTTAAGGGGTACAATAAAGACTTGACATGTTATCTTGGAGGGAAATAATAATAATAAATAACATTGGCAATATTTAGCCCAAAACTGTTTAGTCAATAAGTTGAAAATTTGATGCTTATATCCAAATATACAAATCCAGATATATTGCAAGATGAATTCCAAATCAGACTGAAATCTTCAACAAAATGTTGAAGAGCACTTTTACTTTGTGTCCACCATTCTCTTATCAACTGTTACTTCTCTGTAAGACTGGAGGAAGTTCTTTGACTTGTCCAAGACATTATAATTTGCTTTCAAGTTCAAGTGATCAGCTTCTATCCTGTAAAAGATTTAAATATTTTGAAACAGATACATGCCATTGTGTATATGAATTTACATTTATAAATAAAATTAAGAATGCTAAAATTACTACATTTATTTGATTTTCCTTTTAAAATTAAGATTGCATCTATTGTGTGATTCAAGTAGTTAAATGATATTGTTAAGTCAATGTATCAGGACTGATAATTCAACAACCTTGTAGTAAACCATTATGGTAAAATTACTGAACTAAAACAAATAGCATATATGGCAATCTGACTAAAGCCAGACCTCTGTTTACGCTATCGCAATATGTAAAAAAAAATCTGGCAGTGGATGGAAGATCTAATTTTAATTAGATTGCTAAGAAAGCCATGAAGGGACACAGCAATTTTTCAAGAAAGTAGAAAATGAAATCTCAAATTAGACAATCCAATTCCACGGATACTAAATCATTCCCTCGATTTATAATTCGAGATCTCAAATTACACAATCCGATCTTACAGATTACTAATTCGCCCCCTTGATTCATAATTTGAGATCTCGAATTACATACTGGTAATTCGTTTTCACAGATTAATAATTCGAGATCTCGATTTGTTACAACGTCAGTCCTATGATTTTGGCAATATGTGCTCTTGAATTTTATTACATATATGTACAGATACATCCAACTATTTTAATCAATTAGTGCGTTCACTTCTTTTTATTTTGTTTCAGCAACCGGTCATTTCCAACCTCTTTCATAACTAATTCAACGTATATTTATTTTAGAAATATTATGATTACACAGGACCCATATTCACTTTACTATATCGGACTTTCAATTATCTTAATATACACGTAACCAAAAACCTCAAAGATTTTTTGTTGTACAAATATCAGTACTAGCATGTGGATTTGAAAATGTTCATGTATTTTTCTCATTTTGGTAATATGGTAATATGTAATAAAAGGTTGGATGTAAAATACTACAATATTCTATTCTTTAAATATGTATTACCATATCCGATATGTACAGATAAATAATTTTAATGAAATCATGGGAAGGGTTTACATTCCGAGGGAACGTGTCAATTAAACTAAGAGAATGAATTATACTGAGATAATGGATTGCGTAATTTGAGGGAAGATAATCTGTGAGAATATGAATTGGCAATTTGTTATAACAGATTGTCAATCCGAGAGAATGGATTGTGTAAATCGAGAACTCGGTTTACTTTTATAAATTTTAAAAAAAATTCTATGTCCCTTCATGGCTTTCATAGATTGCATACCTGCATGGCTGCCAGGGTTGTAAAAAGAAGGGAGACAATTGACTGCAATGTTACTTCAGGGCAAAATTCCTGGGGCAAGGCTGTTCGTGAGCATGGGAGTGTTGATAAACCATCCAGTGAGTTTGACCACCCATATATATGATGTACGATAATTGGAAAGTGTCTGAAAAAATGAGAGAATGGAAATTCTAACCACAAACTTTATGCAGATTGGAAATACAACAGCAGTCTATAAAAACAGCTTGTTTCATATCTCGGCATTCATTCAAATAGATATTACGTGTTTAAATAATGTGTTTGTATGAATAATCAAGCATCATAAGTATTATGTGTTTCAAACACTTATTTTTCAAAATATAAATCAAATGTTTATAAACTCGTATGATTGATTTATCATGAGAATGACACAAATGAAATTTGACTTTATTTTTTGAAATTTTAGAAATACAGAAATTTTCAACAACAAAACAAAAATTTACCTGTTCATTGGTGTCCTTACATATTAATTGGCATTCGTAGATCATGGTGGGCTTAGCAAGTGGGTATTCACAGATGAAAGTATTGTTGCATATGTTGCCAGGACCCTAAAAATTCAAAGTGAAAGTGGTATATGTACACACTGGTACACACATACTGAAAACAACTATCTATTTAATATAATGGCAACTTTGATTTTACTTTGAACTTATGAGTGTTTGTCAAAAGCATCAAAGTTCAAAAGCAACACAAAATTGGCTGAACAATACGAAATACGCACACTGAAATATGAAGATCTAGTACATGTAGATGTCTACATTTAGTTTTCTTTTGAACGTGAAGTAATTGCGTTTTAAACTTAAACTATTCAGTCAATATACACGTATTCTCACCTGCTAATACCAAAGGATGTCCGTATTATTTGATTCATTGATGTGATGATCTTCGTCGTGAAATAATCATGAAAATTGACGTTCAGATTTCGGATCACCATCATGTTGTTTGTTTACTGCCACCATAGCGGAAACACGTGGTTATTTCAATTCGTATCAACTCATACAGTGATGAGTCGTATTTATTTATAAATCCGAATTCTTGTTTTGTTAAATTTCGTGCTAAGATAGATCTAATTAATTTGCAAATTAAGTATACAATATAACAAGATACAACTATATTAAAATCTGATTTTTTTTTAGTAAAGATCGACGTTTAGGGAATCTACAATTTTTCTCAACATTGTACATCACTACATGAAATTTTCATCATTACATGTGGATGAATAAATTGACATTTCATTTTACACAAAAGGCAGAACGATAGTAAATATTTGTTTTTTTAAATGTATTTTTGTATTATGCATTTATTTCAGTAAAAAAATTATTTAAATGGTCAAAAAAGTCTTATAAAAGAATTTGTTGTTTCGAGTAAGACGCAACAATATCGACCTTGACGTTACATGGTAAATATTGACCGATTTTTCCATAAAAACTATGCGAAGGTCACAAATTCAAATTATCGTAATTAAGAAAATACTGAGCGTAAGAAGGCCTGTAAGGGCTTGTTGGAAAGGAAATTTTCTCCACTTTTACCAGCTTTATTTTGTTTTCCCTATTTCAACACAGAAATAAACGTAAAACTGAGCTTTGTTTAAAAATTACGAATAAAACCGAGAAAAAAACACATAAGTGCAAGAAAATTCTTGTTTTTAAAATATACCTTAAAGTAATAACAATAATTTTTACATATTTTAAAAGTAAATAAAATATGCTTTAAGAATATATCATGCTTTCTTCATAAAGTTAAACAGGAAAAAATTGTCAATCGTCTGGAAAATCGGCAATCGCTTTGGAAAATTACGCCATTTTCAAAAAGTCACGTTTGTCTTTACAACGTAAAATCGATTAAATACCGGCAATCAAGACATAATCTTTTTAGATATTTTAAAAGTAGAGAAAATTTCCAAAAAGATGATATATAGTTTATATACCTTCATGCTACCATTAAATAGATACGGAGATCTTATTTTGCGAAGTCGTGTTTTAACGCGCCATCGGTCAATTTGACCGGTACGGAAGTGAAGGGGTTAAACGACTCAGCTGTGTTAAGGAAAATGTGACCTTAGCGCCGTTTTAATATGTATTACTTCTTTTAAAGAAAGGAACAAAGCAATTGAACACCTATAGAAAATGTAATACCTAGTATTATAGCTTACCCATAATGGATAGGGCTTGGTCGTAAAAAAATGGCAGTTATATCGCATGTTTTAGCTGTTTGCCACGTGACTTGTATAAAAATAGAATTGTTTAACTGAATGTAGGGAATGAGGATAATGCAAGAGCATACGCTTGTTTTCAAGAAAAAAATTATACCTATTTAAAGATCTTTTTTTTACTCTACGCAAAAAGTGCAGCTAGCTAGTCTGTGCTGTTTGGAGAGTACCGAAAATTTAATTTTTATGGCTTGTTTAATTTTCATGACGTCACAATTAAAATTTCAATACGTTGTACCAGGAATGTGAACTCTGACCCCCTTATTAAAGCTGAGAAATGATTATTGAAAACCTAACTCCACATCATACAATACATCTATGGTAACATTACAATGTATAACATCAAGTGTGTTACGGAACATCGCTTTCTTGATTCAGAGTAAGATTCCTCCAAATAATTATGGCAATAAGGTTTATTACAAATCTAGTGGAGTACTAGTATCTAAATTGCTTAAGGTATCATGCATCTTTGGTTGTGTGTCAGATTGTCTGTACCTTGCTTTGCTCTTGTACAGAGATCGTAGGTTCACTCAGTTATTTACAGAAAACACAGGAGAGAATGTCACAACCATATATTATGTATGGTGATAATGTAAATTAAAATGTGTATGGACAGTTCATGGATGGAATTCCTCGGAGTAAAAAGTTGGGGACAGGTGTAGTGAAAGACATTAATTAAGATGCTCAATGTGTTCACTTACAGTAATAAACTGGTGATGGAGCAGCAGATTATTAGCATGGTATATTTGAATAACATATCCCACGTCTAGTTATGTTACACATGTTGCTTATACTGAATTACCACAGACTGGATGACACAGTCAGGTCACAACAATCTCTTCAGGATGTACATACTCTACTTATCAATGATGGCAGTGTTTATATAACTGCATGCCTCATGTCAACAAGTCACTGGAGACTACATAGGATCACTGGATTCCTATCAATGATCGTTACAACAAATGCCATTTCACAAGATTCAAAAAGCGACAATATTAAGAATTAACTCATGAAGAGGTGTTATTGTTTTCATTTATATAAAGTTAACAGAGAGATTTCTGAAGGATGTTTTAAAAACATTTTTCTTCGAAAAACACTTAGTTCTTTCCAATTTTACTGGCAATCTGTATTCTTTGTTTCACAATATCAGGGATTAAAATACTAATGCTAACGGAAACTCCTTTAGCGCCATGTTTATTTATCCAAATTGTGACGCAACCGGAATTTTCAGTGCCGTTTTCGGTTCTTCATTTATGCTGCGCCGTCTTCTTCCGGTTTTCGTTGAGCAGTCTAAGTAAGACGTTTTTTCTCGTGCGACTGGGTCGCAGTCCATCAACATTTTCCTCCCAACAGCGTCTGGGACGCTCACTGGTTCCGTGGTGCAAAGGCGCAACGATGTATGTGTTTTTCTTATTTGTAGAGTTTGTTTGTATATGTGTAAAATTATTTTCTATCATTTTTCGGAAAACTTTACTAGGATTTTTGGCATAGTGTGTAAGATATTGTATGTGTGTGAATTCTAAATTTTCTAAATTATAAGTCAAAATATTGTTTTGTTATTTCAGTTGTTACCGTAATACGTCATAATACGTCATGCTACAAGTTTAATAAAGTATGAAAACTGCTGGGTGTTTTTCTTCCAATCCTGTGGCAGAACAGTAACAAATCGTTTATTTACCACCTCAACCATCCTGATTGTAACCTATCCTGACGATGGACGACTCTTCGATGGATGTCAGATGCCTGTGAAGCTGGGACTTCCAACTGACTACCCCCAAATCTGTGCTGGTGGATCGTCGTGGTATTTCTAGTGTTCCAGGACACTGTGTGTACATACGTGCAAAACACTGATCTCATTTGTGCCATATCAGTAACTTTATAAATAACATTATGCTGACATTGGTTAAAATGAACAATAATACAGTTAATATAAATTGATCATGCTCAGTATCGACACCATATACATGTATTATTGTGAAACATTTTTTTGTGATCTGTTGGTGTCAGATATTTTTTCAATAGCATATTATTTTGGTCAATGCATTGGTACTTTGAAAGAAATGTTATTGATTTATATTTAATATTATCAGTTTGAATGCTGAAGGAAAACCCATAGTCGGTGCGAGCGAAAGCGAGAAAGAGCCACTTTTTACAGAGGAATATGCTGAAGGAAAACCCACAGTCCATACGAGCAAAAGTGAAAAAGAGACACTTCTTACAGAGGAAGGTGAGGAAAAAAAGACTCAAAACAAGGACAGAAAAAGGCATGGAACATTTTTTTTTTACATTTCTTAAGAGATATAGTACTCAGGAACAAAAGGCATGGTCAATGATTGAAGAAGTGTTAGTCGACATAGATGAATATATAGATCAGAAAAAATTCAAAGACTTACGTAAACTTAAATCAGAAGTTTAGGAACTTAAACATACTTCTTCTGATTGTGGAAATGACTTTATATCTTTTCTTAAAAGAACAAACACAAGAGAAAGCTTTGAAGAATATTCTGTCCAAGAACCCAGGTTCCAGAAACGTTCTCAAGTCATAGATCAACTCATTAACCGAATCGAGGATGCCCTGCTGGATGCAGGGGATACCATATCGAGGGCAAGTGGTTCCGAAGGATCTCGATCTCAAACTAGAAGTTCTGTCAGCGGAACATCAAAGTCTCAACGTGTTCAGTTACGTCAGAGGGCAGAAGCAGAAAAAACTAAATTAGCGTTTATAAGAAAACAAGTGGACCTCCAAACAGAGAAGTCAAAAATCAAAGGACAAATTCAAATTCTGGATCAAACGTGTACAGCAGCAATTGCGGATGCGGAAGCTAGAGTGCTTGAGGAAGTAGAAACTGAAAGTAAAAGTGTACGGAATTCAATCTTAGATGAATTACCGAGTGATAATAGACAGCGAGTTGCGGACTTTGTAGCTAGTGTTTCTCAGGAACAAGACTCTAGTGTTGGAACACATGTGAACCCCAAATTTGTTCACCCAAAGGAGGCTTTCAATAATCAACCAAAGGAGGATTCGATGGAATCGGTCACTAAATTTCTGTTAAGGAAGGAAGTTTTGTTGTCGCGGTTTAAAAACTTCAATGATGAACCAGAAGCTTACAACGCATGGAAGTTACACTTCACTTCGATTGTAAAAGACTTGAACATTTCAGACTTTGAGGAACTTTAGTTACTCGTACGATAGTTAGGACCAGAGTCCTTCAAACACGCAGCAGATATACATCAAGCAAATGCTGAAAATCCTCGCGAGGGACTACATCAAATATGGTCAAGATTAGATGGAAGGTATAGGGCTATCGAACTCATTGATGATTCATTGAGATCGAAGGTAGCTGCTTTACCACAACTCTCGACAAAAGATCCGAAAGAACTTTACAAACTGTCTGATCTACTGACACAAGTTGATGGTGTGAAAAAGAACCCTAAATATTCAGCAGCATTATCTTACTATGACAACTCTCTTGGAATTGCACCGATAGTAAGCAAACTTCCTTATCAGTGGAGAGAGAAGTGGATATCCAAGGCTTCAGAGTACAAGGAGCGTTATAGTGTTCCATACCCATAATTTACTTTCTTTGTGAAATTCGTTCAAAACTTATGTCGTGTGAGAAATGATCCTGGATCACAGTTCAGTGAACCTACAAAGAAAGACATAAAACCCAAAAACGCAGGACCTATACGTTCAAGAAAAACTGATGTTAAGCCTAGCAAGTCAACAGGACAAAGAAAACCATGTCTTTTAGAACACAGAGTTGAATCAAATCATAATATCAAAGACTGTCGTAAGTTTCGAACCCTTCCTATTGGTTCGAGGAAAAAGCTTCTCAAGGAAAATGGAATTTGTTTCAGATGTTGTGATTCCAAGGAACACTTAGCGCGAGACTGTAACGTGAAGCTTAAGTGTGACGTGTGTCAAAGTGACAAACATTGTGGTGCCTTACATGTTAACAGTTCCCAGGGTAGGGAGGATAAGGAGAATTCACATGGTGGAGAGAACAGTATACCATCATCTTTTACAACAAACTGTACTCAAGTCTGTTCTGCTGCATTCAGTGGGAAATCCTGTGCAAAGATTATCTTAGTGAACATTTTTCGAGTTGGTCGAGAAGATCTAAAGAAAAGAGCGTATGTGATCCTTGACGATCAAAGCAGCAAGACACTCGCAAAGTCATCATTTTTTGACAACTTTGGAATCCAGGGACAAGATATTTCATATACATTGTCATCATTCAGTGGTTCAGCCATGGTCTCAGGGAGACAGGCCTTTGATTACGTGGTATCTTCAATACACAGTGGTGAACAGATATACTTACCATCAATCATTGAATGTGATGACATCCCAATATCATACGAGGAGATCCCAACCCCAGCTGTAGTGAAACCATACAAATATTTATCAGACTTGGAGTCTGAGATCCCACCAATAGACGATGAAGCGGAAGTGCTTCTTATTGGACGTGATGTTCCAAATGCTCATCATGTGTTGGAGCAAAGGATTGGTAATCCAAATCTACCTTTCGCACAGCGACTTCCTTTAGGCTGGGCCGTTATAAGGGAATGTTGCCTAAGAAAAGTACACAGACCTCAACATGTGGTTGTGAACAAGACTCAAATTTTACCGTCTGGACGGGGAACTCACTTTATCCCATGCTCATCAAATCAAAGAATCTCAACGTATGAAGATGATATAGACAATCATTTTTCAAATGAGAAGGGAATTCAGCTTTCCCCGATTTTTGAACGCACCAAAGACGATAACATTCCGGGAATGTCAATCGAGGACAGGGAATTCTTAGAAATCATGGAGAAAAAGTGTCATAAAGACGAGACCGGACATTGGTCATCTCCTATACCGTTAAAGTCGAACAGAGATAGACTACCTAACAACAACGAGCAAGCGTTGAAAAGGACATATTCATTGCTGACATCTTTTAATCAGGATCCTGTGAAAATGAACTTGGCCATAAAGTTTATGGAAAATCTGTTTACTCATGGATTTGCAGAGGAAGCACCAGAGGTTCAGGAGGGAGAAGAATGTTGGTATCTTCCTATCTTTCCAGTATTCCATCCTAAAAAGCCTAACAAGATCCGTGTGGTTTTTGACTCTTCGGCTATTTATCAAGGACATTCACTGAACTCTACCTTGCTGCAAGGACCGGATCTTACTAACAATCTACTAGGTGTCCTTTTACGTTTTCGCAAGGAACGTGTAGCCATCACAGGAGATATAGAACAGATGTTTCATATGTTTGACATCGACAAAGAACACAGAAATTTCGTTCGTTTCATTTGGTTCAGAGACAATAATCCTGCTAAGCCTTTTCAATACTACAGAATGTGTGTACATGTACATCTATTCGGGAATTCACCATCACCCTCTGTCGCCACATACTGTCTTCACAGATGTGTAGAGGAACCTTGTGATAATGATGTGAAATATTATGTAACAAGAAACTTTTATGTCGACGACGGACTGTCATCTTATGACACAGACAATGAAGCTTTAGAAATCCTGTTACGAACACAGCAGATTCTAAGAGATAGAGGAAAAATTGGAATTCACAAATTTGCTTCCAACAGCCAAATTGTCATGGATTCTTTACCACCATAGGACAGAGCAGAGGAAGATTTGAGTGATGTACATTTAGATCTACATACAACGCCTGCACAGAGTAGTTTGGGTCTAAGTTGGAATTTATCACTGGACGTATTTACCTTTCCAACAGATATCAAAGATTTGCCAGAAACTAAATGAGGTTTGTTATCTTGTTAAATAGGTGCCGCCGAAGGCGGTGTACAGTATATAGACGATCGAGTGAGCGATCGACAAAATCGAAAAAGAAGCCACAAATTGCAAATTTGACCCCAATTTCGTGTTCCTTGTGAAAAATTGGGTTTAAAAAACTGGTGTTTAAACACAGTTTTTTAAATGAGAATTAAAAGATTTCGTAAAATAATGTACTTGTTTAGGAAGTAAATCTCCATCTTGCGTTGTTTAGGAATGTAGTCACATGATCAATTTTTGACGTAATCTCATGAATATTCATGAGATGCGTCACTTGTGTTTTGACGTAATGAAGAAATGCCTGATAGGACTCAAAGTGCAATGCTATTAGAATTGCGTGATTTTTGTGAGAAATACAGGGATTTAACAAATGTTAGCTAATTACTAGTCATCGATGGATTGAATTGTGCATCATTATCGATTTGAAAGGAAAAATATTCTGAATATTTGGATATGATTAGGAGGTCAGGATATCGAGCTGCAGTTAACGGTAAGTCGCTTTTACAATAACTTGCCTAAACTCAGCGCAGAAAATCGTTATGTTTCGACAATAGAGTCGATTTACCCGAAGTTTCATTTCTTAAACTTTCCTTTGAAAGCAAAAATTTCAGGAACTAAACCAAAGTGTAAGATATCGGCACGATTCGACAGACTGATTCATGCAAGTTTTTGGTCACAAAAGGCGCTCATAGTGCAAAAATAACACAAATTAGCCCAAAGTCAGAAAGATTACAGAGTGGATTTATAAAACAACCCCAATTTTAAAAACTATATAACCTAACCCTAATCACTCGATCGGATGCGTTTTGTTAAAGCGAGTGGGAAATTGCGGTTTGTTTACATTCTGCATAGCAACGGCAAGGGAAATGACTGCTCATGCGCAATCGCGTGATTCTGGGGACCGGCATACTAGAAACTTCCCGAGATTTTTGACAAGTCAAATAAAAAAGGGAGTTTTAAATAAATAGTCTTATTAGTAATATGTGAGATAAATTTTCAAATGATAGCTTAACTGAATAGCATCTGAAAGGGCCCGGTGCCAGAAAATGCATGTGTCAGAAAGGGACCGTTTCTTTAACAAAAAAATCAAGACCCACTTTTATTAAAATTACTGCAATGCTTCATGCTTCATAAGCATTGCTGGGTTTCTTATATTCACAAAAATACATCAATATTCAATTTATAATATAAACGATTTAACGCAAAAATCTACATTTAAAGGGGCCTTCGTCTGCGCGATGGATTTTAGATCAAATTAAAACGTTTCATGAGCTTAATTGGTAAATGCATGGCAATAAACAATAGCTTACTAAGGAATATCAATATCGCTGATATTCCGTGGAAGCAAAATTATATTCACTAACCCTTTCTTTTCTCAAAATGAACTCATTTTTGTCGAAGACTCCATTGTTGTTTTGAAAATTTAGCAGAAAGTATCCGTTAATTCTGCTGAAAGGGTCCGTTTCAGCGGAAAGGGTCCATTATGCCTATACACCGTGTAGGAGAGAGCTATATATGCGGATTTCAGACCGTGGCTGGAGACGATGAGTGGCCCAAGGCTCAGTGGTTCCTTTGGGGTGGGGTGCATAACTGGTTATAAAGTGGAAGTGCATTTTCTGTTTATTACTCTGATAGACCTCTTGTTATTATATATACAAGTAATTAGAGTAAGCATGCAAAGTCTATCATTATGAGAATGGTGCCCCTTTCAAAATTGTGAGTTTTATGACCTCTGGTTTAAAACACGAACCAAATTCAATTGTTTGAAAGTTGTTGCATGATACTCAGGTGACCTATAAGGCCCGTGGGCCTCTTGATTAAATTTTATGAGATATAAGCAAGGATAAAATATGATTGAATTTTGCAATTAATTGAGGATTAAATGAAATTTTTAAGGTGCGTGAAAATCTTTAATTGTGGGGGAAATGGTATATGCTTGACCTTGCGTTAGAAATAGGTAATGGTTTATGCCTTAAAATGCGTGACTGCGGAGAAGGGGGTTAATACTTATAAAAGATGGTAATCTTGTTGTATATTAATGAGAACTTAAATCAAGAAAACCAATTTATAGGCAGAGTAGAAATGTACGAAAGCAAAACCTCTTCACAAGTATCGTCATTCCAACCTTAGTGTTGTGTACAGAGTTTAGCAAGTTGAATACACATGAAATGTACTCACTTTTTGAAAACAGGGCACCACATATACATGTCGATAGGAACACACCCTCCCGATATTCAATCCCAGGGCTTACTGGATATTTTTTTTCACAAATCATATTCATTACACTAACTCATCATGTTTACACTAGGAAAAAATCGAAAAAAAACCATGAAAATAATCGTTCCACCAAAAACACCCCACTACAAGTATACATTATTAGATGCAAATCCGGCTTGTTTACGTTGTACCCCACCGATCTTTCTGTGTTAAAAATCAAGTATTTCTTTAAAATAGGAACCTTTCCATACATGGAAAAGGGATTTTCCTTTCTGTTCAGAATTTTTTTAAAATATTTCCTCTCAGGCCATTTTGACACTTTGTATATTGATTTTTTAATATACCGGAACTATTCATTTTTTACAATCGCTACTCTCTGGGTTTTACAAGAGATGTTTAAAAAGACATTCGGATTGACCTATATTGTTTAACACCTTCAAATATCTGATTATTTTACGAAGGAGCGTACATGTATATTGATTTTTTAAAAAATTCAAATAAATTTCAAAGTTAAATTAAACAAAGGATGCTTGGTATTAAAATATTATTTCAAATCAGTAGAATCGAATGCTATTAACGACATCTGAATAAATAGGCTATAAAAGGCTTATATGCCAACTTTGGTCATCTGCACTTTAATTTTAAACACGACAGGATTTGTAATTTTTTCTGTATAAATTAATAATTTCTATATGCTTTGGAAACTCAAATGAAATATTTTAATACACTTGCCTCGAGCTCTTTTCTGCAGTTTTCCTGAAATTTTATGTGGGTCCGAGGTGTTATTTGAGTTTAACAGTGATTCTCTACGTTGCCATTAATTTGATTTGTTTGTGTGTTGGGGGGAGGGATGGGGGTTATTTTTATTCTTAACCTATTTAACGTTGGAGTTGAATCTTGTATCTTATTCCAAGAACTTAAGATTGATTGTGACATTTGGATGAAAGGTCAAGGTCATTAAAAACCACCACCTCTTCAACTTCTAACCTGTCAACCGAAATAAACTCTGAAAGGTGTTTCTAGATACATGTACATGTACTTCATGTTTTTTTTTACCCTTGGGTCAAGGACAAAGGTTAAGGTCGATTTCAAGTTCATAGGTCAAGGTGATTTTGGTAAATAGTTAATATCAACATTTTATTCAGGTTACCAGTGACCTTGACCTAAGTTTCAAGGTCAAGGGTAAAAAGATCTGCATGCTTCAGTATGTTACATGTCTTGACATTTAGAAGTTCTTAATTCTGCATGAACATCAAACACTCAAGTATACTGTCTTTTAATACATTGTGTGCGGTCGCATGTGCATGCACGTCCATGTATTTACTTTTGATAGTAGTATAATGTAGGCAATCATTATATCTATTCATATTTGAAATTTCACCCTGTATTATTGAGAACCAAGAAAGTTGTAGGCATTTAAAGTTTTAGCCAATCAGATTGCAGCACACGTGCATGTGCGTGCGTTCATGATTATTCTTATATATCATGCTGTAGATCTTCATAATGTAAGACTATGTTCAAAATTTCAAAGGATTTTGTCAGAAAACAAAATAGATATTTAGACTTTAAGTTTCAGCCAATCGCAGCGAAGGGCACCTGCATGCGCGTGAGATCTTGCTATTTTGACCATGTCATCATGTCTATACTACTATTATATCCTTATATTATGAGTTTCAAAGCATTTCATCCAATATTTAAAAAGTTACGGCTAAATCTATTATATTGGTCATTTCACGTGTTACACGTGCGCGCACCTGCACACACGTGCGCGCAAAATGACCTTCGTTCCGCACATCTACATAACATACCTAGTGACCCTAAAAAGGTTTCACCTAGATCGGATGAGTAGTTTACGAGAACACTCGCGGACAAAAAAGTACCGGAGAACAAAGAAAAAATTCAGAAAAAGTAAAAACAATATGTTCCCAAACTTCGTTTGGGGAACATAATAAGGAGACTAATTGTTCAGATTACAATTTTGATTTTAATTCAGATAACAATATGAAGTCTTTTCACCTTCTTGAGTGTTTTCATATCATTTGGCTTCAAGAAAAGAAGTTAAAAGCAAAAAAATTAATAAAACAGCAAAATTCTAATTTTCTACTACCGTGTTTTTAAGATCGGGCTCGGGGTTGGTTATATTCAATAGTAGTTCCATACATGGAAAAGGGATTTTCCTTTCTGTTCAGAATTTTTTTTAATATTTCCTCTCAGGCCATTTTGACAACTCTGATACCTGTGCCTGGTAAATTTTATATACTTTGTAAATAAATATATAAAGGTTTTTTGACCGGAACTATTCATTTTTTCCAATGCATAGGGGGCTACTCTCTGGGTTTTACAAGAGATGTTTAAAAAGAAGTTCGTGTCAGCTAATGTGACCTATATTGTTTAACACCTTCTTATTAATATTTTTTTCATGAATGCAAATATCTGATTATTTTACGAAGGAGCGTACATGTATATTGATTTTTTAATATACCGAAAATCGCTATTTCTGGGGATTGCGTAATTCTAAAAAAAAATTCAAATAAATTTCAAAGGTAAATTAAACAAAGGATGCTTGGTATTAAAATATTATTTCAAATCAGTAGAATCGAATGCTATTAACGACATCTGAATAAATAGGCTATAAAAGGCTTATATGCCAACTTTGGTCATCTGCACTTTAATTTTAAACACGACAGGATTTGTAATTTTTTCTGTATGAATTAATAATTTCTATATACTTTGGAAACTCAAATGAAATATTTTAATACACTTTCCTCGAGCTCTTTTCTGCAGTTTTCCTTAAATTTTATGTGGGTCCGAGGTGTTATTTGAGTTTAACAGTGATTCTCTACGTTGCCATTAATTTGATTTGTTTGTGTGTGTGTGTGTGTGTGGGGGGGGGGGGGTTATTTTTTTTCTTAACCTATTTAACGTTGGAGTTGAATCTTGTATCTTATTCCAAGAACTTAAGATTGATTGTGACATTTGGATGAAAGGTCAAGGTCATTAAAAACCACCACCTCTTTAACTTCTAACCTGTCAACCGAAATAAACTCTGAAAGGTGTTTCTAGATACATGTACATGTACTTCATGTTTCTTTTTACCCTTGGGTCAAGGACAAAGGTTAAGGTCGATTTCAAGTTCATAGGTCAAGGTGATTTTGGTAAATAGTTAATATCAACATTTTATTCAGGTTACCAGTGACCTTGACCTAAGTTTCAAGGTCAAGGGTAAAAAGATGTGCATGCTTCAGTATGTTACATGTCTTGACATTTAGAAGTTCTTAATTCTGCATGAACATCAAACACTCAAGTATACTGTCTTTTAATTACATTGTGTGCGGTCGCATGTGCATGCACGTCCATGTATTTACTTTTGATAGTAGTATAATGTAGGCAATCATTATATCTATTCATATTTGAAATTTCACCCTGTATTATTGAGAACCAAGAAAGTTGTAGGCATTTAAAGTTTTAGCCAATCAGATTGCAGCACACGTGCATGTGCGTGCATTCATGATTATTCTTATATATCATGCTGTAGATCTTCATAATGTAAGACTATGTTCAAAATTTCAAAGGATTTTGTCAGAAAACAAAATAGATATTTAGACTTTAAGTTTCAGCCAATCGCAGCGAAGGGCACCTGCATGCACGTGAGATCTTGCTATTTTGACCTTGTCATCATGTCTATACTACTATTATATCCTTATATTATGAGTTTCAAAGCATTTCATCCAATATTTAAAAAGTTACGGCTAAATCTATTATATTGGTCATTTCACGTGTTACACGTGCGCGCACCTGCACGCACGTGCGCGCAAAATGACCTTCGTTCCGCACATCTACATAACATACCTAGTGACCCTAAAAAGGTTTCACCTAGATCGGATGAGTAGTTTACGAGAACACTCGCGGACAAAAAAGTACCGGAGAACAAAGAAAAAATTCAGAAAAAGTAAAAACAATATGTTCCCAAACTTCGTTTGGGGAACATAATAAGGAGACTAATTGTTCAGATTACAATTTTGATTTTAATTCAGATAACAATATGAAGTCTTTTCACCTTCTTGAGTGTTTTCATATCATTTGGCTTCAAGAAAAGAAGTTAAAAGCAAAAAAATTAATAAAACAGCAAAATTCTAATTTTCTACTACCGTGTTTTTAAGATCGGGCTCGGGGTTGGTTATATTCAATAGTAGTTCCATACATGGAAAAGGGATTTTCCTTTCTGTTCAGAATTTTTTTTAATATTTCCTCTCAGGCCATTTTGACAACTCTGATACCTGTGCCTGGTAAATTTTATATACTTTGTAAATAAATATATAAAGGTTTTTTGACCGGAACTATTCATTTTTCCAATGCATAGGGTGCTACTCTCTGGGTTTTACAAGAGATGTTTAAAAAGAAGTTCGTGTCAGCTAATGTGACCTATATTGTTTAACACCTTCTTATTAATATTTTTTTCATCAATGCAAATATCTGATTATTTTACGAAGGAGCGTACATGTATATTGATTTTTTAATATACCGAAAATCGCTATTTCTGGGGATTGCGTAACTCTAAAAAAAATTCAAATAAATTTCAAAGGTAAATTAAACAAAGGGTGCTTGGTATTAAAATATTATTTCAAATCAGTAGAATCGAATGCTATTAACGACATCTGAATAAATAGGCTATAAAAGGCTTATATGCCAACTTTGGTCATCTGCACTTTAATTTTAAACACGACAGGATTTGTAATTTTTTCTGTATGAATTAATAATTTCTATATACTTTGGAAACTCAAATGAAATATTTTAATACACTTTCCTCGAGCTCTTTTCTGCAGTTTTCCTTAAATTTTATGTGGGTCCGAGGTGTTATTTGAGTTTAACAGTGATTCTCTACGTTGCCATTAATTTGATTTGTTTGTGTGTGTGTGTGGGGGGGGGGTTATTTTTTTTCTTAACCTATTTAACGTTGGAGTTGAATCTTGTATCTTATTCCAAGAACTTAAGATTGATTGTGACATTTGGATGAAAGGTCAAGGTCATTAAAAACCACCACCTCTTTAACTTCTAACCTGTCAACCGAAATAAACTCTGAAAGGTGTTTCTAGATACATGTACATGTACTTCATGTTTCTTTTTACCCTTGGGTCAAGGACAAAGGTTAAGGTCGATTTCAAGTTCATAGGTCAAGGTGATTTTGGTAAATAGTTAATATCAACATTTTATTCAGGTTACCAGTGACCTTGACCTAAGTTTCAAGGTCAAGGGTAAAAAGATGTGCATGCTTCAGTATGTTACATGTCTTGACATTTAGAAGTTCTTAATTCTGCATGAACATCAAACACTCAAGTATACTGTCTTTTAATTACATTGTGTGCGGTCGCATGTGCATGCACGTCCATGTATTTACTTTTGATAGTAGTATAATGTAGGCAATCATTATATCTATTCATATTTGAAATTTCACCCTGTATTATTGAGAACCAAGAAAGTTGTAGGCATTTAAAGTTTTAGCCAATCAGATTGCAGCACACGTGCATGTGCGTGCGTTCATGATTATTCTTATATATCATGCTGTAGATCTTCATAATGTAAGACTATGTTCAAAATTTCAAAGGATTTTGTCAGAAAACAAAATAGATATTTAGACTTTAAGTTTCAGCCAATCGCAGCGAAGGGCACCTGCATGCGCGTGAGATCTTGCTATTTTGACCATGTCATCATGTCTATACTACTATTATATCCTTATATTATGAGTTTCAAAGCATTTCATCCAATATTTAAAAAGTTACGGCTAAATCTATTATATTGGTCATTTCACGTGTTACACGTGCGCGCACCTGCACGCACGTGCGCGCAAAATGACCTTCGTTCCGCACATCTACATAACATACCTAGTGACCCTAAAAAGGTTTCACCTAGATCGGATGAGTAGTTTACGAGAACACTCGCGGACAAAAAAGTACCGGAGAACAAAGAAAAAATTCAGAAAAAGTAAAAACAATATGTTCCCAAACTTCGTTTGGGGAACATAATAAGAAGCATTTGTTATTATTATTTTGACATTTGTTGATTGACTCACATGAGCTAAAATGGGCCTCTTTTTACAGTCATATACTAGAATAAATACACCCAAAATTAAAAATAAATTTGTTTTACAATATGTTATCAGTCAAAAATTTAATTTTCAGGTCCAGAAGTTTTCCCCATTCATTCTTACCCTCACAGGGTGGGAAAGTCAATTACTGGGGGTCATTTCTATAGGGGCTGTCTGAATCCTAATCTCAATGGATTCTACATCTTTGGAGACTTCATGAATGGGTAAGGTATACTGTAACAGAACTTAGAAAAAATAATTGTATTAATTTGATTTGACTTTTATTTTAATTATCTTTATAAAAAACATACTATCTATTCTGGAAAATTCTGCATGTTTTGTTTTTGAAAAATTTTACATGTATAATACTTTTACCTTTCAGTATATATTAATATTTCATTTTTAAAAAGTTCAAACCATTTAAAGGATAAAATTAGTACTGAATTTTATACATTTTTATAGAGAATATTACATATGTAAATTTTTTTTCTGCTACAGCCGATTGTTCCGCCTTCTCCATGACCGCCAAACAAATACCTGGAATAACAAGGAGTTAAACATGTGTGGCCCAGAGATGTGTACCCCACCCCTGATCAATTATTACGAGCCTCATATTCTGTCATTTGGAGAGGATGAAGGAGGTGGGTGATATCAAAATTTTTAGGTCTGGGAAGAGTGGGGGAATGGTGCTAGGGATAAGTGATAGTTTTACATAAAGAGTTGCCACTTATGATGTAAGCAGTCCTTGTGACCCTTTAATCATGTTTTTTCGTACTTTGATCCCCCTCGCAAGGAAAATTTGCAAGCTAAATGTTTTGTTCCCTCCTTTACAGGTGAAGTGTACATGCTGTCTACTGGACGGGCTAGCTCAGCAGACTCCAGTGGAAAAGTCTACAGAATCGTGGACCCAGCGAGGTATATATGTCTAAGAGACTTAGGCATATTACAACAATGTTTCAATTAAAAATTCTAGCTATAATACTTTTGTTCTTTATAACATGCATAGTTATGATCTTCTTTGTTCATTTGCACATTGTTTGTTCTGAATTAGGGTTTCTTGCTTGACTCACCTCCAACCCCATAAAACCCCTTCTTATCTTTTTAGCATTGGAAATAAAAACTGAATCCCTATTTTAATGTTTCTTACATTTTTAGCTCACCTCAATAAAGTTGGGGGAGCTTATATGACACCCTCACCCTCAGCATTGGCATGCAAGTTAATCTTTTGGAGCAGAACTTTATCCTATATTGATTAGAGATGCATGGTTGATACATCACCAGTCAGGTTTCAAATACTGCACTTTTAGCCAAAGAATGACCAGGTTAATATTTTAGCTCACCTGAGCTTTTCTAATCATGAGTTGTCTGCCTTTCTGTCTTCTGTCTATCTGTCCTTTATATATTTTCAACTTCTTCCCAAGAACCACTACCAATTTAAGCAAACTAAGTACAAAATATCCTTTGGTGAAGGGGAGTTTAAGTTATAATAATGAAGGGACAAGCTCCCTTACAAGGGGAGATAATCAAGATAGGACAAATGTAGGATGGGGTCATTAAAAAATCTTCTTCTTGAGAACCACAGGGCCATTGAACCTGAAACTTGTGTGGAAGCATCCTGGGGTGGTATAAATTCTAAATTGATCAATTCACACACCCCAGGGGAGGGTGGGCAGTCAGTGTTAGGGAATCTAGGTCTCGCAATGAAAAATATAGAATAAAAATCTTTAGGAATCTTCTTCTCAAGAACCACTGGGCCAGAAAAGGTGAAACATATGTGAAAACATCCATAGTGATGTAAATACTAAATTGTTCAAATCAGGGCCCATTGGGGTAGGGCGGGGTCCCAATAGGGAATCCAAATTTTACATTGAAATACACATGTATAAAGGGGAAAAAAAATCAAAAATCTTCTCCAGAACCACTGGGACAGAAAAGATGAAACTTATGTGGAAGGAACCTGTGATAGTTATTCAAATCATGACCCATCATGTGGGGTGGGGCAACAATATGTATAACAGAGGGGCATCTGGTAAAAAACGGCATGGCCAAAGTTACTCAGGTGAGGGTTGTGGACCTAGGGCCTCTTGTTTTAAACTAATAATAGGTGTTCCATAATTTTTGATTGGCTAGAGCTAGTTCTTTCAAGTTTCACATGTGTATTCTTTGAGACAAGACCTTTCCTTTGGATAAAAGCATTTTTGTCCTCTTGTCTGATCTTGGAGCATCGCCCATCTTTTTACAATACTGATATATAATTATGGGGTTTAAAAATCATGTTTTTTTAAAAAGAAACAGTAGAGGCTCTTACTTACTGTAACTTGAGGACTTTTTGGTAAAAAACCCAATTTGGATGACTTCTCCAAAGACACAAGACATTGTGCTTAGTACATGTAGTAAAAATAAATATTTTTGAGAAAAGCTAGGCTATGAAATTTATTATTGACAAACAAGTTGATGAAACAAGAATATCAACAGCCTCGTTTAAAGTCATCATGTTGTAAGTTCTCAGGTCGATACAATTACCTTGTCAGCAAATACAATTTTTCATCGAGTCAAATGCTGATTGACTTTTTTCATACTAATTGTTAGTCCATTATTTATACACCAAGGAGCATATGGCGGGTGTGACCAGTTGGCAGGGGATGCTCACTCCTCCATGACACCTGATTCCACCTCTGAAGTTTTGGAGGTCCCTGTTTGCTCTGCTCCTAATTTGTATTGTTTTGTGGACATTGATATTGAATACTGTTTGTTGTCTCCATATCCTTCATGTATACCGGTACTTTGTACCAAAAATGTGAATTATTTCAAGTATAGAGTTATTGTTGCATGGTGCTTTAATTTTATGCTTTATCATATGTATGGGAAATCCTGTCTTTGGTTTGAATCATGACTTCAGACATAATAGTCAGTGCGAAGAGGGAAATGTATGTGCCTCCGCTTGGGATTGAACATTGGACTTCTGGCATACTAGTCCAGTGCTCCATCGATTAAGCTAAAAGGGTTAACCCACTAGCCCATTATAGTAGAAAGCACACACTGTTACCGTCGGCGTCCAGATATTTAGATGAGATGTCGTCACCTCTTTGGGAGTGACAAGGTCATGGGGCGAAATTCTTGGGGCAATAACTTTCACCTGTCAAGAAAACCTGGGTCCACAAATGGCCCCAAATGCAACAAAGACTTGTATACATTTTTGCTTGGGATTGAATCCAGAACCTCTAGCATGCTAGTCCAGTAATTCACTAGTCCAGGATAGACCAACATATTTTTTTCCTGTTTTACAGGGAGCACCGGCCCTAATTTGAGCTATAAATGAAAATAAAAGTCTGTACTTCAAGTTTTATTTTTATTTCTCCCATCAATAGTTTAATCATAGTCACTGAAAACAATAAAAGAAACAAACTTGTGATAGGAAGTTAATGAATCACACAACCACAACATATGCACACGTTCAGGATTCCCATATACAGCTGAACTCTGTTAATAAACATTCTGCTTTATAATGCGCATTTCCTGTCCAAAAAAGTACCAAAAGATTTATTTTTTATACTTACTTGTACTTAAAGTAGGCCATGTTCTTTATGCAACTTGAAAACCTGTATTTGGTCATGGGCATGGAGTTATTAATACTAAAAGCAGGTCTGTATTGCTCCATTATGATCTGTTTCTGGTTGAACTTTTCCTCATAAAAACAATTGGGCTGGGCTGTATAATGTATAAATATATATAAATATATATAGATGACACTTTTATCTGTAGCTCTTTCTTTTGCCTCTTGGCTCTATAGTGATTGGAATAGTGACAAAAAAATCTGCTGGTATATATTCTCAGTATGTTCTTGGAATTAACAAACTTCAAAGTGAAAAAGACTTTAAGAAGATTTTCAAATATTTCGTCCTTGTTTTAAACCTGTAAATTTGTCCTTTAAAAGAAATATATGGCAGAAAAAAAAAAGCTTATTAGATTACCTTATTAATTAGACAATGAAATTGACTGTTAACTAAAATAAATTTATGAGGCACCTCTAAAATTATTTACGGGGTAAGTGAGCAGTCAAGTTCACTATCCCTTTATTACCTTAAAAACAATTTTCTAACAAAGGAGGGAGAGAAAATTGACACTTTGTCAAAATTTAATACCTTTGGAAATCTTTTAAACATGATTGCTTAGGATGAAAATCCTCTAAAGAAAACGAGCATTCAGAGTTATCCCTCTTAGTCAATGGTCATTTCTTCCTTAATACCTTTGGGGTAAAAAATCTTTCTGTATAGACCTTTCTTTCAATTCAGCGACTGTATATCAGCTTTCCATGTGAGACATGATAGGAAAATTGTATTAGGAGTCTGTTCCAAGCAACTGCAAGAATTTAAAAAAAAAATCCACTTTTAAAATCATGCAGACAATATATATATAAGGAATGCCTTTAAAACAAACCTGAGAGGGACTTGCAGGAACACAAACTCCATTCAATGGCAGAAGACATGCTTTCTGTCATGTCTTGTAAGATTGTGCCACTCAACACTCAATTTTTTGACATCTATATGATTGCAAAGTGCATCTTCTGCACAGAATGAAAACCTGCACCTTCTCTCTCAACAGGTGCAATGGAGCACCTGTGTAAGAAATATGCAGTTTTATTTGATTGATGCTTGATATTATCTTGATAACACAATGATTGCTCATGATTACTCAATGAATGCCATTTATTTTATTACACTTAGCGTGTTATGTATTTTATAACAAGTTATTTTAGGAGAGCAGTTTTAGAATCAGGATTAGGGTCGTGACCTTTTCATGATCGGAATTCTATTAAGATAGAAACACTGCATTAATGTATTGCTTTTAAGATCATCCCATGTAAAAAAAGAATTCTTTTTATATATTTTGATATTGATTTCATTGCGCGACTCCCTTTGGAGTCATTACCAGCACTTAGTGTACATCTCTCTTTCTGTTTAATTGTCTTAGAGAATCCTCAACCAGATGAGGCCTTCACAAAAAAAACTTCTATTTATATTTAGTGTTTTATTGTTCAGTATGGAATACTATTGATTATTAAGTTTATATATAGGATATTATATCTATAACTTTGAAGGCAATTAGATTTATTTTGTCATTTGTAGCCATTTTATGTTATATAAAAGCTAAAGCTTTTCACAGCTTGTCTGTCTAAACCATTGCATTATTGTGGATAGTTTAGATAACTGCAGTAACTATTGATTTACCATATTTATAGTTAATGAGATTTTCCTATCTTATCTAGTAATAAAAAAGTTTTTTTTTTTGAACAATAAAAAAGAAAGATTGATCAACTTCTAGGAGAATAAATAAAGTAGATCAAGGCAATTAAGTTATATATTCGTTGTACCTCTTAGCAAATAGTGTCAGACTCAGCATTCAGGAATTGGTTCTACAGTTATTACACCTGAAAATTCATTTACACCTACAATGTATTGCATTGGAAATTATTTAATTAAATTAAAAAAAATAATATCAATTTTCGTTGTATAAAACGAAGTACATGTATCATAAAAGTAATCTGTATAGTTCAGTATCATAAAATTGTATAAGTCATTAAGTGAGGTGGACTAAGACAGTTTTGTCTCTGAAAAATTCATTAAAAACAGCATTTTGAGACTTCTTTAGTTAAATTATGAATTAAAGAGTTATCCTTCCTGGCTGAGGATCGGAGTACCTTAAGCTTAAGATTTACATGATTGCACAATAAATATATTTTTTTTTTTCAGGAGAGGTAACCCTGAGCAATGTGCCTCAGCTAGATTGAGTGGACCCCTCCCAACACCACCCCTCTTCACCACTAGTCTCCCCATTGTAACCCCGCCCACCACCACAACACGGCGTCCAAGCAGGGCCACAAGTACGGCGTCTCCAGTGACCACCACGACTTCGGGCAGAGTTGGTATGTTACGGCATGCATGGGGCACTGCTGTAGCAATTGTGATGGCTTTCTGTCTAAACTCATGATGACATTTTTGTCTACTAATTTTAGATCTGTAACTTGGGACTTTGTTTAAAAAGGGTACATTGATGGTATCTAGAAGTTAGGTTGTAGAACTTTCCTTGTGATAGATATATTTAACAAGTCCCATCTCAATGTAGTTTAAGAACAAGTTGTTGATTTGTATGTAGTTGTTGGTTTACAATGTCTTTTCTAGTCAATCAAAATCAGTATTAGATACCAGGAGATAAAATTATCCCACCCAGTGTATTATTTTACTAATGAATAGCTTGACTTGTCCCCTTTGTGAAATCCAGTGTCTCATAAAGTTTTATTTTTCTACCTAGGCCCGTCCCCTGTGTGAATTCCACCATTTCTAATATTGTTATAATCCACTTTTGTCTTAATAATGTAAGTTTGTTTTTAGCTCTACTGGTCAGAGACCAGAAGAGCTTATGCGATAGTAATGCGTCCGTCGTCCGTCCGTCTGTCTGTCTGTCTGTCCGTCTGTCTGTCTGTAAACAATTTTTCAAAATGCTACTCCTCCTACAGTTTTGGTCTGATTTCAGTATAACTTGGCACACAAGTAGACTACACTAAGATACATAATTCTATATATCGGTTTTTGATTTCGCTGAACGGTGTTGCCGTGGTTACTAAAAATAGAAATTTCTGTGAAATTCTTTCAAAATGCTACTCCTCCTACAGTTTTAGTCTGATTTCAATATAACTTGGCACACAAGTAGACTACAATAAGATACATAATTCTGTATATCGGTTTTTGATTTCGATGAACGGTGTTGCCGTGGTTACTAAAAATAGAAATTTCTGTGAAATTCTTTCAAAATGCTACTCCTTCTACAGTTTTAGTCTGATTTCAGTATAACTTGGCACACAAGTAGACTACAATAAGATACACAATTCTTTGTATCGGTTTTTGATTTCGATGAACGGTGTTGCCGTGGTTACTAAAAATAGAAATTTCTGTGAAATTCTTTCAGAATGCTCCTCCTTCTACAGTTTTAGTCTGATTTCAATATAACTTGGCACACAAGTAGACTACAATAAGATACATAATTCTCTTTATCAGTTTTTGATTTCGATGAACGGTGTTGCTGTGGTTACTAAAAATAGAAATT
This sequence comes from Saccostrea cuccullata, assembly GCF_032062105.1. NCBI lineage: Eukaryota > Metazoa > Mollusca > Bivalvia > Ostreida > Ostreidae > Saccostrea > Saccostrea cuccullata. Next base: position 41,448 of record NW_026931547.1, read on the forward strand.
TCTGTGAAATTCTTTCAAAATGCTACTCCTTCTACAGTTTTAGTCTGATTTCAATATAACTTGGCACACAAGTAGACTACAATAAGATACATAATTCTGTATATCGGTTTTTGATTTCGATGAACGGTGTTGCTGTGGTTATTAAAAATAGAAATTTCTGTGAAATTCTTTCAAAATGCTACTCCAAATACAATTTTAGTCTGATTATAATATAAATGTGGCATGCAAGTAGACTGCACTAAGAACATAAAGAGACTTAATCAAGGATCATTATTCTATTTATTGCTGTTGAAAAGTTTCAATTTCCAACTGCTTAAGTACTTTTCTCTTCCTTTGCTATAAGTACAAACCAGTAGAGCTTCAGTCTCGACAGAGACTTCTGGTTTTACTTATGTTTGGCCTAACTTTGCAGATAATTCATAGGGAACATTCCATAAATCCATCTGTTCGGGTGTTTTTGTCCCCTTGATTTCATTCATACTTCAAACAGGTTCTTTCAGGGATAATGCTTGATAATATTGTTACAATATTTTCTAAGTCAATCATACATGTCTTGTCCAGTTTATATTTTACGTTCCTCCGTGTCTTTATGCTTTACCCATAAAAAGCACATTGCCTCTTACTATTGGATTGTATAAAATCTTTGTTGTCTTCATCAATTTTCAAGTTAAATCACAAGGGGTCTAATGTCGAATGACCTTGACCAAAGGATCTTAAAGGTCAATGACAAAACAGAAATAGTAGACAAAGAAGACATAATTTTTTGTACCCTTTGCACACATTACTCATACCTGATTAATCAAGTGTCTTCGAATATTGAGTGTACGTGCCTTGTCATCCAATAGTACATGTAGTTCTTAATGCAGAGTTAAATTCTCTGTGGGCTCTGTTTCATTTGTAAAATTAATACAGCTGTACCCATAATGTCTTTGGGTAAATGATGTGCCTGAACTCAGGAAACAATCCAACTGTAAAGTCAAGGTCTGTTAAGATCATTGTATAAATTTCATTCTAGGATCTTTTTCCCTGGATTTAATCCTTCTGGTTCAGTCAAAATGGATTACTGAGATTAAATCCATAAAAAAAATATCCATTTTACACTTCTTTTAATTAGGAAATTTCTGGGCTAAGTTCCTCATCTCTCTAGTCACTCATATAAAATTATTCATTAAGATCATGATTATTTTCCAAAAGAAATCTAATTTGTACATAAAATGTAGAAAATTTAAACATACCTTGTGTGTCAAAATTTTACAGAAATAACATTTTCATTATAACAATTCAAAAAGAAAAAAACAGACATTTTTTCTAAGCAGAGTTAACATTCCTTTCAGAGGGTCAATTTACCTTAAAGTTATTATATATCCAGTTGCATGTATATATTATATTTTATGGATCTCTCAGGAAATAGAACACTTTATTGTCTATGCAATTAATGTTTGCAAACTGCATTTATGTGCCACAGTGTCTTAACAGAAGTCCTTTGTAGTAGAAATTGACTTCAAAAGGGATGATGAAAGTGGGGATATAATCTTGATTGTGCTTCTTACTTTCTTGGTAGATAATACAATGCTTGATAATGGATTTTCAAGTATTTTCAGATTATTATATGCACTACAAATATCTAGCTCTGTATATAATCTCATAGATTGAATCTTGAATTAAAATTTTTATGTTTTGGTAACAATTACCCTGTTTGCCCCATCAAGGAAACAAGATGCTTAATACAAACTGGTTTGGAGATGCCAGGTCTTATCAAATTTTCCTTTGGCTAGTTTTTTAGTCAAAAAGATTTTTTTTTTAAACATGGTGAAAGTATACATTTACAAAAATTAATGTTGTATTGCAAGCAGGTCAAAGTATGAATTCTTATATTTCAATGTGAATTTTTGTTGGAGAGAAGTTGATTAAAAACTTTTGATGTTTAATAACTTTTTTTTTAAATAGAAAATGAAACAAATGAAGGTTTGACACTTTGCAAGTACTTGAATAGATCTGCAATTTGAAATCGATTTCACCTTATTAACCTTGATGTTCTTATATATTTACATGTATTATCTACACAATATTTTTGAATTTTTTTTTATGATTAATTTCTTTTGAATATTTTTATACAGGAAAGGTAATTTTGAAAGTTTTTATTGTGTTGCAAACAGTACGGTATGCATGTTGGGGGTATCTTGCAGTTGTATACTAACCAAGATGAGACAAAGGCTTAGTTTATTGTTATATGTTTGTACATGTTTCTACATAAAAAAAAGAGATCTTGTGCTCATATTTTACAAAAGTTTGTAGAACATACATGAAGTATGTTGAAAATGAATTAAATGAAAAGCAATTGACAGGCTTTTATGTATTTTACCAGATGTTTCTTAAGTATTAGCAGAAAGAATCTTTAGAGAAAGAATATCTATTTACAGATGCATTGCATTTTAACAATTTTATGATGAAGCGGGTTTTTTTTTTCTGTGAGAAATTTAAATTTCATATATCTTTTTGATTTCATTCCTCAAAAGTAAATGATAGCCAAAATTTTCTTTGAAGATAATTATATGTACGTATTCAGACCTCGTTTTTTAAGGGACTGTTTACAAATTAATGCAGTGCAGTAAAATTTTCAAAATTGTTCATGGTGTTGTAAAAGAAAACTGAATTTGAAGGAACTTTGCCTTGTGGAAATTAAAAAAAAAAAAAAACTGAAAAATATTTTTTTTGTGGAGAATCAATTCATTGATTAAATTTTAAGGGATACATTTGTACCATTAATAATTGTGTAAATAAAATGCATAATTTTTTACTATCATAATTTATATATTGAATGTTTCTGCTGCAATTATTTGAGTCATTCAGCTTGCCAAGTTGAGAGATTTGAAAACATTTTGTATTTTTTATATCTTATCATTTCCAGTATTATAAGATAATTTGTATTACAAGTACAAATTTTAACTTTTACCCATTTATGCTTTTACTTTTTTGAAAATACCTGTATTTCCCAATATTCATCCCCTTTGTTAAGGTTTTTATTATATATGTAAACAAACAATTTTAATGAATAAAATAAAACCATTAGAAAAGTTTCTGTTTTAGCTTATGGTTAGCAGATATTAATCTAATTTTTATATACCTGTACATGTATTTCAAAACAGATCTAACCATTAATTTAAAACATAATTCATCATTTGCCATGCCATTGGGTGTTTTATATGCTGTTTCCGTGCATCTGTGAAAGTACTTGTATTTATAAAGTAGACTCAAGGTACTTGCTTATATTCATAGGTAGATTTAAATGGCTGCTCGAGAAAGTTAAAAATTTCCTGTTCCTAACATTTTATAATCGATGGTAAGTTGTCAGAATTAGTTTTAGATGAGGGCCTTAGATGGTTGGGGAAAACTGGTTACTGGTAAAATTAGTTTAAAAGGTGTATGGGTCAAGAGTTTTCTTATGAGAATAAAAATGCCTGCCAGTATTCTCTTTAGAGAAGAGAATAGGCTTTCACCTACATCCATGGATATAGGTGAAAGCTTGTCCACTTCTCTATTAAAAGAGAATAGCTTGCCAGGTAACAAACAATCCTACTTTTATATAAGTGTTAATTTAGATTTTTCCATAGATGAAAATCATCCCACTTTTCCAATTCGATGATAATTAATACTAACTTGTTCATGTATTTTTTTTAGAGTAATGTGTGATAAGATTTGTACATGGGTACCAGTCATTGTAATTACTCACTTGGAGAGGTTTTACTTAGTAATTCCTTCAGACTGAAGAAATTTTCAGTATAATGGCTATGTCATTAGCTAGAAAAAAAATTTTTAGCATTTGAATTTCAACCGGATAGAATTTTGTAATTAATGGTTGGCGATTTTTAAAACTTTTCTTTTAATACATAATCATTTTGTTTAAAAGACCTCCATGATAAATATATGCATATCTTACACAAACCTACTTAGTCAGGACCACCTGCAGATTCCAGATTTTTCAAAAAATAAATTATAACTAAATTTTTAAAAATACAAAGTATTGTTTTAAACTCAATGATGAATTTAAAAATGTTTTATTTTGTGGAATATAGTGTGTATATTGAAAAACTTGTCTCAGTTATTATATCTGTGAAATATGAAAGCCTAAGCACCAATCATTCTAAAGTTTTGGCCAAGATTAATCTTTTTTTTTAATTTGGTCAAACTCAAAGGTCAAGGTAAAATGAATGATACCCCCATGATAAGTCCTGTCATTATTGTCTTTCACAAATTAGCAATTTTCAATTGCCAATGAGTTCATGATTAATTAGAAAATTGTTAGACATTAGTCATATTCAGAAAAAATATTAAAGCCATAGCACCAACTGTTCAAAAGTTATGGCATAGGTTAATTTTTTCAAAAGTAGGCCAAACTTCAAGGTCAAAGCAAGGACAGAGCAAAAACTGTACAGTATACACTGTTTATTACCCCCCCCCCCCTTCTGAATCTTCGATTACGGGGGAATAAAAAATGAACAATTCAGCATCTGATTAGATGGTTACTTTATAAAATTGTAGAAATTGTAAAGAGAAAGTTTTGCATTGCCAATAGCAGCAAAACTTTTTAAGGAATTAAAGGAATATATTATCTAATTGCCCTTATTTCTAATGAAAGAAAAGAATTTTTATTATTATCGGCATATTCATGTATCACATGTTCATCTGTCCAATCATTTTCGAAGTAGAATTAAGAAAATTTTTATAAATGTAGGTCGTCATTGCACTGTTAAAGTCGGTCTTTTTCAGGGGGAATGACCCTGGAAATTTCCATTCAATTTTCTTGTTCAAAACCAATGCAATAATGATCCCAATTTTACCTTTTTCATTCAATCAATTCCCTCTCATGTGCCAATATATTAAAATGGCATTTAATAAAAGTTTAATCTTCGCTATCTTGCCTTACGGGGGCATCAGTGTTTCACAAACACATCTTGTTTTTTTTTCAAAAGTAGTTCATACTTCAAGATCTAGGTAAAATGTCGAAACTAACTGTTCTGTCATATTGTAAATTTTGAATTTACCGAGTGGCACTAAATACAAAATTTACAAAATGTTGTAAATTTTGTATTTACTGACACCTGGTATATCCAAAATTTACATGACAGTACCCAAGGAAAAGTCTTGTCACATGAAATTGTAAAGCATCAGTTCTACATAACATTTATGGCCACTGATAAAGTTTTCATTTGTGGGTCAAAATCTAAGTCAACCATAGAATGATCTTGTCAGAAGGTATATATATTATAGAAAATGAAAGCTCTAGCAGTCTAAACATTCGATAGTAAATTGACAAGGATAAAGATTTTAAAAGTAGGTTCAACTCAGAGGTCAAAGGATATTTAATTTGTTGGTACCCCCAAAAAGATCTAGCGGCAATGGATATAAAGAATAATAATAAAAGTATCAACCGTTTGAAAAACTTAAATTGTGACCAAGGTTTAAGGTTTTCAAATATGGTTTAATTAAAAACTCCAAGGCCAATATGTCAAAGGATCGTGCAATAGTTTGTACCCAACGGAAGGTCTTGTTCCAAGGAATATTAAAGTCTTAATTTCAATTATTAAAAACTCAAAATTCAAAAACAAGTTTTTTTTAAAGTGAGTCAAACTCAAAGACCAAAGAGTCAAATCATTTCTATCCAAGGAAAGCTTTTCATAAGCACGAACATTATGAAAGCCCTTGCAACAACCGTTAAAAATTTATGAACAAGGTTAACGTTAAAGTAAAGTAAATTTTTGTATTAAAAAAAAAGGCCAAGGTCAACTGGTCAAAAACGTTGCTACCCAAAGAAAGGTCTTACAAGTATATGTATCACAAGGAATAAACATGCCATGAGGAATAATCAAGTAAAATATAAATGCCATAGCTCCAAGCATTAAAAAGTTATGAGCAAGATCAGAAATTCTGCGGACAAACAGACAGCTATAAAGACGGATGAACACAGCAATAAAATACTACAGTATATGGCCCCAAATCTTCAAAAGGGGTGGGGGGGGGTGGGGGTGGGGGTTAAAAAGTGAATTACGAACAAATACTACAGTAAACGTATGTTTTTAATGTCATGAATCATTTCTAATAACAACTTAATCCATAATTATATAAAACAAAGTTTTTCAACACGTGTATGACGGCATGGCTTGACATGTAGTTAGTGTACATATGCATTATGGGCAATGGTTGTTGACAAATGCACGATTCAGCATGTTTGTGAAAGTCAGATAAACAAAATGATAAACAAAATAATGATTAATGCTTCGATCAATTGTATTTTGTTGTGTACACGCAATACAAGTTTTAATAATTTTTCATTTGGTGGGGGCGTTCTTTTTTTATTATTATTACAGAGAGGATATTTAGTATATGTAATTAACAGCTACTTAAAATAAAAAGTTAAAACAAGCTACTGTTCTCACCAGTAAATGGATTTCATTGTAAAACGTGAACCATGAAATGTCTTACGTTTTCCTGGCATTTTAACGATTTTGATATTTTTCGTGCCAGGAAAACCAAAAATTCTCAAAATCGTAAAAAGCCTGGAAAACGTAAGATATTTCTGACGAGTCGTAAACCCAAGTTTGCAGTCAAAACATTTTAAAATTGTTGTTTTTCATTTAATTTACTTTTCCCTTTGGCTTTCAAAAAAATTATCACGTTAAATTCTACATACATTTTACATAAGAATAATATAACCTTTGACTTTTTTTTTTTAAAT